>NC_138353.1:60544725-60647970 GCF_046562875.1 Panthera onca
CTGTCCGTCCATCCATCCATCCATCCACCCACCCATCCATCTGTCCATCCATCCACCCATCCATCCATCCTTCCATCTACCCACCCATCCATCCACTCATCCATCTATCCAGCTGTCCATTTATATCAGAATTGGAGTTCCAAAGTGAGACAGTTGGATCATTTAATACCATGCTTGTTTGAAATAAAAGCTGACAAATATTAGTCTGGGTGGAGTGGTCCCCAGCCCTGTCAATCTGCTTTTGTGGTGACATTTCCACTAATTGAGTGAGGTAAACCTGCAGCTTCTCAGTTTTCATGGAAATAGGTCCCAAGCACGTGTTCAGCATGAAATGTGCGGTGAGGTGGACAACATGACTTTTGATTGTTGAACCGACCGGCACGTTGGCACCATCGTCAAGGGGCCTGCGTCGGCTCATTGGTTCGGAAGGGTGTTCTTGGTGCAGTGCCCCCCAAAGGCCCCCGTCCCGCCTCTGCCACATTGTTGTGTTTCCCGCTGAGTGGGCTGCATGAGCAGAGAATGTGCAGAACGGTCGTGTGCCCTCCGTGTGCGCTCACGAACGTGGATCTCTCACGTGTGTGTGTGAGGCTGGGGAGCAGGTGCTAAGACCACGCTTCTCACAACCCCGTGGCCAGGCTGTGGGATGCGGCTAGCCGTCACCTTTGCAAGCCTCTCGAGTGGCCACGAGGCCACGGTCATCCCCCCAAACAGAAGCAACCCGAGGGCCCGATGTGACTGAGCTGGGTAAGGTGGCTTTGTGAGAAGTATCACGCTGAAGGGAACTTGTGTTTTCCCAAGACCATTGTAGGAGACAAGCAAGCAGAAACTAATAAGAGACCAAAACACCGACACCCCCTTGGCGCCCAGCGTGGGTCAGGCCCCTCCGTTACCAAGTGACGCCACACCGTCTCGGTGCCACGGGGGTCAGCGGGGACGTCAGCGTGCTTCCTTCGCTGAGCCAGAAGATGAAGGGAAATCACTCCCCTGAGAGCTCGGCGCCCAGAAGTGCTTCTCTGACCACTGCCACCATTTATCACCACACCCCTGCCTCAGGACCCCGGAGCCCTAGCCGGCTGCCCTGGGGTGTCCACTCCATGGCTGAGTCTCTGGCTCCCCCCGCCTGAGCCGCAGCCCCTTCTCCAGCACAGTGGGCTGGTGTGGGGGGTGCCTGGGGGCTCAGCCAGCAAACGGGCAGACGCAGAAAGTCCCACGGGCCCCTTCCTTCTGGCGCCGTGGAGGGTCCGAGGCATCGCCCCACCCCAGCCGCTCAGAACCCCGGTTCTTGCTTCCTAGAGCCGAGCGGGTCACACGCGGGTCACATCGTCAACGGCCTGCGGATGCCAACACTTTCCACCAGCTGACTTTCCGGTCACAGGCTTGCGGCCCCCGGCACGGCGGGTTCACCTGTGTCCTGAGCGGGAGCAGGAGGGCGGCTGCAGGCAGGGGAGGTGTGCCCGGGCGAGAGCCACACCTAGGCGGGCCACACGGCCTTCTCTGCTCGCGGTTGGAGCCCCCCTTCCCGCGGCCTCCCCTGGGCTGACCGCTGAGCCCACATTCACAAAGGATTGGACCGGATTGGCCGAGGCACCCCGCCCGGCGCTCTGCCTCCGGCCTCGCCTCTCTGGCCGGTGTTGGTTTCCACAAACAGGAAGCCCCCAGGAGCCACGGCCACCAGCGACCTCCAGAAACATCCACACCACTGTTGGCCACTCCAACCGTCCGAAAAGCCTTTATCCACTGGGGCTGGGGGCCTCCCTCCCAGCCCCGCCCTGCAGCCCTGGGCTACAGATAGCTGCCCACACCCATGTCGCATCATCGAGGAGGAAAAACTGGGAAAGAATATATAGAACACGATACTTTTATGTAACAATTTAAAATACCGAAAATCACAGTGTATCTGGGAAGGACACACAGATAAACTAGTCCCCTGGGTGGGTCCAGCCTCAAGGCACTAAGTGCTGATGCGTTATTGGCCCATTTGACAGAAGAGGAAGCAGGAAGGTGGTTGGGGTCCAGCAGCTCCGGCCAGACCCCAGCGGGAACGGGTCCTGCCCCGGTAGCCTGGCTTTAAACAGCTCATGGCTGGGGTGGCGAATCTATAATAATCCATTTTTACAAAGAGAGAAGGTGCAGGGTGCTCGCCTGTCTGCTCCCGGTGATGGGGCCCCTCTGGTGTGTGTAAATTATTTCAGAGCTCAAATTACAGAGGGGGCCTCAGAGACGAAGGGACCAGACAAGCAGGGAGCCGGGGGGGGGGGGGGGCGGGGGGCGGGAGCTGGCGACGGGTCAGGCCTGTCCCTCCTCTGTCCCGGGTCTGTGGACGGGGCCGCACGGGAGATGCTCTGTGTTCTGGCAGCAGGAGGAAAGGGGGACCAAGAAAGCAGTGAAATTGGCTTTAATGCTATGTTCTGTTAAATCTGACCCACCGGAAACATCCTCCTTTTTACAAGTATTCAAAGTTAAAAGTTATTAAGGTATTTTGCACCCTGTTTTTGTACCAAGACTGTGAAACCCCGCCAGGGTGGCTGAGGTTGGGCTGGGGGCTGGGGGCTGGGGCCACCTCTGTCTGCTGGGGGTGCACTGAGGCTCAGAGGGGCCCCTGTGGCGGGAGGCCCGGTCGTCCTCGTCGCCGGGGCGGAGGGCTGGGCTGCAGCTGCGTCTGGGTGGCCCCAGGGAGCGAGGGAAGCACCTGGCAGTTTCGGTTTCCGACAGGAAGCTGCCTGCTCCTATCTCCTCGCCCCGGCTGCACCCTCTGCCCCAAAGCTCTGGGTGGCGCCCCGCCCGGAGAGCCCCAGGTGGGGACAGACCCTCGCTGGGACGAGGAAGCCTGGCTGAGGGGCCAGGGCCAGGCGCAGCCCCTCTCGGCCCCCTGGGCCTCCCTGAACTTGGGAGCGCGGTGCCCCCCCGGGGGCCATGAAGGCGGGGAAGGGCTCTGACTTGCACTTTTTGTCAGCTGCCTATCACCTGCTTTTAGGATGTTTGGTCCCAACCTCCGAGTAGAGATGCCGTGGTGATACAGGGGCTTGGCGTCTGTCTGTCTGTCTGTCTGTCTGTCTGTCTGTGTGTCCAGGCCTGGCAGAACCATCCAGACGAGACCTCCTCTGAGGACCCTGGGAAATACTGTGCAGAAAGCAGGGGTGCGGGGCCACCCCGAGGTGCTGGGGAGGCGAACCACCACCTCTGGGTGCTGGGGTCCCGTGCCCTGGGGTGCCCTGCACAGACGGGGGGCCGGGAACCTTAGATATTGTGTCCCAGTCGGGGAGCCCAGCCGCGAGGAGAGGCCAGTGGCCCAGCCCCGGAGCCGAGGGGCCCCTGTCTGAGGCCGAGTCAGGCTGGCCCCGCGGCCTGGGGCCCACGCTCACTGCAGTTTGCCGTGAGGGGCACAGCCAGGTGGGACCATGTGCAAAGGTCCCCCCTGCCCCTCCCGCTGGCCCTTCCTCCCCGACCGCTCCCCCTGGTAGGGTCTGCAAGGTCGGGGCTTTCCACACACTCAAAATGCACCCCAACTTGGGAGGGAAGGAGGAAGCTCTGGGGGCCGCAGGGCGGGGTCAGCTCCCCAGTTCCTTCTCCACTGGCCTCTCTGAGCCGCCCCAAGTGGCCTTTGCAGGGAAGGGACTGCAGGGGTTCACGGGCAGTTTCCCGGGAGGCAGTGAGCACCAGGAAGGGGAGCGGGGAGGCAGGGCTGCACCCAGGGCCGGCCGCCGCACCAGAGCCTTCTCTCAGCAGTCCCCCAGCCTGTCCGAGGTCTGGCCGTCGTCCCCACGTCACAGACGCGGACAGGCCTGCGGGGTCGTGGGGTCACCACCCCGCTGCCGCACAGCTGAGCGCACAGAGTCCGGGAAGCCAGGCCGCGCAGAGCAGGGCACAGACCCCTGCCCACACCTCGTCCTCGGAGACGCCTCCTCTGAACCGTCCCATCCCCCTCCTGGGCCTCCTCGCAAAGGCGATCCCTCCTCAAGGTGTCCGTGAGGCCCCTCAGGCCCAGGGGAGGGGCCCGGGCGCCAGGGCCAGGCCCCCGGGGCCGAGGGTCATTAGGGTAAGGACTGAGAGAGAGCTCCCCGGACTTCGAGGGCCGTGCTGGGCCCGGGCCCCTCTCTGCCACCTGCCCGCGTGTTCAGACCTACAAGTTCCTCTGTGCCCCCTCAAGGCTTCGCGCCCCACACTGCTTCCTCTCCGACAGACCCCTGTCCACACCCGCTCCCCTCTGGGAGCCACACCGGAGGTCCACACCCGTCTTAAGCCCCCAACGGCAGGGAGCGTCAGAAACAACACTTCGGCGTCCGGTGTTCTGGCGGGCAGCGGTAGGCCGGGCCGAGGCCAGCGCCGTTGCGCTCCCCAAAGGTTTCACAGCAGCAGCAGCAGCAGAGGGGGCTTCGCTGGGGGGCCCCGGGCCGGGCAGACAGCTCTGCCCCACATCAGCTGGTGCTCGTGTGATCCAGGTGCCAGCTGTGGGGCGTCAGGCAGCACCTGCCTCGGGCTCCGTAGCGTGGGCCACCCAGACCCCACCGCAGGCTCTGAGAGGGTCCGGCCGGGGGCGGCGGGCTGCTGAGCGAATCTGCGCCCCTGGGCGGCGGATGCCGGGGGACCCCTTTCCTGGGGTCCCCGTCGGGGAGCGCCTGCCGGGGACGTGCTGTGTGACCCGGGGCGGGTTTTCTGACCTCTCTGATTTGTGTCCTCACCTTACAGTCAGGCCGACGGCGCCTTGCAGGCCGGCCGAGGGAAGCCGCACCCCGGGCCAGGAAGGAGTCTGGGCTGGATTGGCCCCCCCTGCCCCCTCTACCCCGTCCCCTCCCGCAGCCTGGGGAACAATAGCTTCCGTGTCCCTGTTCGCAGGGCTGCCTGCCGCCTGGGAGACCGTCAGCGATGCCCCCAGCACCGTGTCCCCCTGGGGAGGCTGCGCTGGCCTGGGGGGCAGGTGCACCCCTCTCCTCCACCGTGCCACCTGGACCCTCACACCAGGGGCAGAGGGGATCGCACCCGAGGAGGGGTCTGCCCACGTTCTCTCAGACGTCAGTCCCAGTTGGTGAGCCCAAAGGGGGCCACACCTGATTCCTCCTGACCCACCAGCTCTATAGCTGGGGAGGGGGTCTGCACGCACCGAGGCCTCTGACCGGGGCCCTGGGCCCTGGGCCCTGTGGCTCCCGCTGCCCGGTACTATCCACACCGAGGCTCCTCAGGCTGCGAGAGAGGGATCCCAGCTGCCTCAGGGACACCCTCTGGCTAGGAGAGGCCATCAGGGTGGAGCAGGGACCACCACGTCCTTGTCCCCGCTGCCTGGCAGGGAGCTGAGGCCCATGTGGACCGGTTTCCGGCAGATTCCATCGCTAGTCTCCAGGCCCACCTCGGCCTCAACTCCAGGTGCTGAGCTGGCCCCCAAATCTGGAGGGCTTGACCTTGCCAGGCTGGGGACTGGAGGCGGACACAGCCTAGGGGGACTCAGTGGGTCCCAGAAGCCCTCCGTGGCCTCAGCCAAAGCAGCCCTGTCTGTGGGCCAGCCCTTACGCCGCCCTCCGTGCTGACCACCTGCCGGCCCCCTTGGGGAGGAGGGGGAGGGGCAGGGCCTCACCCGGGGTCACTTGGGGGGGCCAAGTGACCTGTCCAGAGCCTACCATCTCCAGGAGGCCTGGCCGCCAGGTGCCCCCAGCAACCGGCCACGGGGACCCCCTGCAAGGGAGGGTGCCCTCCGGGTCCGTCTCCGAGCACTGCCCCTTAGGGGTCGAAGGGTCAGCCCCCAGGTCCGGCTCCAGCCCCTGGCCCCGCCTGCTGACCCCAGGCAGCTCACCCTCTGCCTCTGGGCCTCAGTTCCTTGTCGGACAGACCTGGATGCCCCTCAGCCCCCCTCAGCCCCCGTGGTGGCGTCAGCAGGCACACACCGTGCGGGGGGAGGTCGTCTCCTCCGGGCGTAGGATGCACCCACTCCCGTCAAGGGCTGAGCACCCGTGAGCCGGCACCGCCGCGGGCACCAAGGGGATGACAGAGGCAGCGGCCCAGTGCCAGCGGGGCGACATGACAAGTGAATGTGGGGACCCGCCAGACACCTCGTTTGCTGGTTAGAATCATAAACAGAAGGGGAAGATACAGCAGGGAGAGGAGGGTGAGGAGGAGGGAGCAGGGCAGGTGCCCGAGGGGCGGTCGCAAGGAGGGGCCGGCAAGGGCGCAAGGACGAGGGTGAGGGCGGGAAGCCCTGGGAGGGCCTGTGTGCAGGCGTGCTGTGATCCGACTGACTTTGTCATAGGCTCGCTCCCGCAAGTGACAGGGACAAGGCCGGTCTGTAAGTGCCCCCGAGAGGCTGCACTGACGCCCACCTGCACCCTGGGCAGCTGTCAGGGGCTGCCTGTCCGCCCCGGCGGGGGTTGTAATCGCTAACGCCCACTGCGCTCCAGCCTCTGCTGCAGAACAATCCATGCGAATGATCCGGAGCCCACGGAGTCCACGGGCCCCGTGGCCAGCCCAGGTGACGCCCCTCTTCTCCCCGGCCGCCGCCCCTCCCTTGGCTAACAGCAGCCGAGGCCTCGTCCAGAGCGGATGATCCCAGAGGGAACACGGACGGAGAGTCCTGGCCCAGTGGTAACCCGTTCTGGCCTCCCCCCGGGGCCACGCTTCCTGGCTGTGCCTCCCCTGGTCAACCGTAGTCACGGAAGTGAAAGTGTGAGAAAGCCCCCGCGGCCGGCTGCTGAATCAGGTTAACACGGATGCCTCTCTCTGCAGTCAAGATACCTCGAGAAGTGAAAGCCTCCTCTGCCTCCTCCAGCTGCCCTCTTGGGACCACTTCCTCCAGGAAGCTGGCCTGGATTGCACCCGGCCGGCAGCTCTATCTTCCTAGGCTCAGATTCGGGGTTCAGTGGGTGGGGAGGACATGGCCGGTTGGTGTCCTCTTGTTGGCCTGTCTCAGGAGGCTTGTGGCACGGGGACCGCATGGGCAGGGGACACACATGTTCCAGCAGAAACTGAGGGCCCCAGGAGCAAAACGCCCCACATTTACTGGGGGAGGAAGGGGTCCTGGCTTTCCCCAGGAGTGGCCTTCCTCTTTGTCCTGACAGAAGCCTCAGGGGACTGCAGGCTCTGCCCTTGGAACCAGGCTTCCTGACCGAGTCCAGGCTCCTGTGTGTCCAGAGTTTCGTGCCCCAGAGGCTGGCTCCGGAGGGCCACCCAGAGTGCCTCGGGGGATGCGGGGGGGCGGGAGGGACAGGTGGGTGTGTGTCCTGAGGGCTTCCCGACCCCTTGGACGACCACAGCCCCACTGCACTCCCTCTCCTGGGCTCTCTCCCAGCTCCTTCCCCTCTGCCCTTCTTCGCCCCTGCTCAGGGACCTCGGCCCCCAGACTGTGTTTAACCTTTGCTCTGTTTAGCCTTTGACCCTTATTAAAGGTCATCAAATCACCCTTCTCCAATCCCTCCGTGGTGCTGCTGGCTTCCTGCCAGGCGGTGGCCCTGGGGCCGACTTCCCTCCCTGAACGGACCCTGCATCCGTCTGTAGGGTCAACAGAGCCAGCTCAATCGTGCCTCCGCTCTGGCCTGCTGGGTGCCCCTGGGAACCTTGGTATCTTTTTCTGTGATGGCGGTCGCCATGACATGCAGGCTTGCAGGCCCCGAGCCAGGGTCTCTGGCACTGCGTGTTCGAGACAGGAACAGGAGGCGGGAGATGGGACCTGTCACCTCAGGTCTCGGTGGGGTCTGAGCGAAGGGAAAAGCCCCTGCGGGAGGGCCGCCCTGCACACGGCGACGATACCGACAAGATCGAACAGCAAAGTTGCCAACGGTACTTTGTGCACAGGTGCAGATGGTCACAGCCATGTCACAGGTCAGGCGGTCACTGCGGGGCTCAGCCCAGGCCCTCATCACGGAGAGGGGCTTTCGGGCACACTCCGACCCCGATGCCCTGGGCACCCCGTGCACATCTATCGGTGTCCTGACGGTCCCCACAAGCACGGCCAGGGGCCACGGCTGAGTGACAAGAGGGATGGTGGGGGCTTGGGACAGAGATGGCCTTGCTCCCCGGGAGGCCGTGCGGCCACATCCTGACCACAGGCCGTGATAGAGATGGGTAGTACGGGCTCTGGGCACCTTTCCCCAAGCCTGCTGCCTGGATACAGATGGGACGGTTACAGATCTGGTCACCTGGACTGGGGGGCCCTGAATCCAATGACAAGTGTCCTTACAGGAAAGGAGAGGACATAGGGACACAGAGGAGAAGCCACATGAAGACAGGGGCAGAGATGGGAGGGACACAGCCACAGTTGGAGGAGGCAGGGAGGACCCTCCCCGGGAGCTGGAGGAGGGGGCTTGGCCCCGCCCACACCTCGATTTTGGGCCCTGGGCCTCCAGACCTGGGGGCGGATAGATTCCTATTCCGAGCCCGCTGGTCGGTGGCACTTTGTCACAGCGGTCCCAGGAGATTAATACAGCAGGGAAGGGCATGCAGAGAAGAGCCCGTGGTCAAGGGGAAGCTGGAGGGGGCAGGGGGAGGACGGGGCCTGAGAGGGCGTGGTGGGGAGGAGGAGCCTCCCCACCGTGCTTGTGGGAACTGTCAGGACACCGAGAGATTTGCACAGGGTGCCCCGGGCACACTGGGGTCGGAGTGTGCACGTGCTGGCTGTGGTGGCCTCTGGACCCTCCCCACCCTGGACCAGGTGGCCCACGGCTGGACTCCGCCGGGCTCCAGGCTCAGGACGGCACCTTCTGTGGGATCTCACCCAACCCCCACTAACCACCCAACACCAGCCGCATCTGCTTGGACGCCTCTAGGGATGGGATGCTCATTATCTCCCTGGTCACACGAAGGCTGAAGTCTGCCACCTGGACCCCACGTTGTCCCTCCCCAGTGATACCAGAGCAGGCTCGACTCAGCTTCTCCCCCAGGTGGTCATGCTGAATTGCCCCCCAGCCTCCTCTGCTTCAGGCCAAATTAGAGTGACTTCACCTCCTCTGCTGGGTGTCCTGGGTTCCATCTTTGGTTCCTGTCGCGGGCACAGCAACCTGACCCTCAGTCTCCTCGTCTGCAGAGTAGGCTTGTTGGAATGGGGGCCTGCACATACAGTAGGCGCCTAATAAATCTGAGTGAGGTAAACACTGCTCTTTCCCACTGCACGCCCAGGTCTCCCCTGCCCTGAGCGGGTCTACCACCCGTGGGGTCGCCGTGGGGTCTGGACCCACCCGGTCCTCCACCACAGCAGGGCTGCGGAGGGCGCCCGGGTCCCCAGCCGGGCTGCTCGGCGCCTGCCCGGGGCTCTGCAGCGGGATCCGGCGGCCAGAAGGGCCACGCCGTCTGCCTGACCTCGGCGTGCGCCTCCTGCCAGCCGGACAGCCACGGCCACGTTCAGAGGTGTTCGCTCTCAGGCAGAAAGGCTCCGTCCTAACCCTTCAGAAGATATCACCAACCGTTGTTGCTTTCATACTTTAGGGCCACTTAACGTATTTTGGGGTCTCCGAGGTTTTCATGGATTCTTGGGGTGCCTGTGGGCCCCAGAAACCGCACGGTGGAGCCGTGCTCCCCACTGGCCTGTCCTAGACCCCGAGACCCCCAGACCCCAAGGGCTCCCCCAGCCGGCCTGCTGCTCTCCCTGGCGGTCCCTCCAGCATTGCAGAGCCCTGGGGGGGGGGGGGGTAGGGGGTGGGGTCTGGGGCGGCCTGAGGGGTAGGACGTGTCCCAGCCTGGCTGTGGCCGTCCTGTGGAGCAGGACGATTAAGAAAAGATGGGCTGTGAGCTCGTAAAAGCCAGAGTACCTCGGGGCTGGGACTCCCGTGCCCACACAAGCAGGAGCCCAATAACACACTGGCCAAACACCCACCGCCCCAGGGAGCCCCCCTCCCCGCCCCCCCCCCCCCCCACCGGGGAGCAGTGAGCTTGGCATGCGCAGTGACCGCGGGGTCGATAAAATGATGGCTGGGATTCTGCATGAGACCGTCCGCCCCGGTGCCCGCGGCCCACCGGCACCGTGGAGGCACTGCCGCCTCGAACTCCTTCCTCGCGCGAATGCCCCCGCCCCATCCAAACACAACACAGCCCGAGGCTCGCACGCGCACCTGCTGTCTGTCCTCTCCCTCCGCAGCCTGGGAGGAGCTGCACCTTGGCTCCATCAGGGAGCAGGAGGACAGGCTTTGACACATGAGGACCCTGAGGCCCAGGCGAGGACGCGGCGGGTGGCAGGGCCCGGCTGCCGGTTCCCAGACAGTGGCGGCGGGGGGGGGGGGGGGGGGCTGCCCCAGGAAGGGAAGGGGCTGTGTGGTGCCCACCAGGAACTTGACCGGACCGGAGCCACTGGCCAGCCTGAGAGGCAGGGTGACCATGTGCCAGGGCCAGCAACCTGGCACCACCCTGTAGGCGTCTTGGAGCCACCCACACGTGGGAGATGCCGTGGGCGCACTCCTCACTCTGTCTCAAGGCAGGCTTTCCCACACCTGGCTTCGGGTGACCGACAGAGCCCGAATCAGGGGCTGGCCCTCGGGGCCTGGACGGCAGCAGGTTGGGGAAGCAGGCTCTACAGAGGTGGCAGGGACATCCCTGGGTCGGGGTGCCGGGCCTGCGGGTCAGGGGCCCACTTGGCCTCTGGAGAAGGCTCCAGCAGCGGGACTTGGGGCTGTGAGGTCTGGAAGGTTACGAAGCTTCCTCGGAGCGTGGCCACGTGGCGTGGGCTGGGTAGTGGGGTCGCCTGCTCACGGCTGTGCCCCCCCCCCAGTCTTGGGGTGAGCCAGGGGCTTGGCAGTGGGGGCCACGGGGTGGCGGGGAGGCCTGCCCAACACCACTTCTCTCTGGCACCGGCTCCAAAGGGCAGGGGTCTTGCCAGGGACGGCTCATCAGTGGGTATGGCGGTTGAGTCCTGGACCATCGCTGGAGCCCAGGGCCCTGGCCCAGGCCCTCTTCCCCGTGGCCCCAGTGTCCTCATCCCACCCCTAAGCCTCAGGGTCCTGCCGGGAGGACCGCACACCGCCTTCCTCACCAAGTCCCGGGACCCTGCCCGTGGGGGAAGACAGAGCCCACTCCCTCCTAGATGGGACTGAGCAGGCCCCTTCCAGCATCTGCCTCTGGGTGGGGCGCCCACACCCGGCCTGGCACCTGCCGGGCCCTCCGGGGCCACCTGTCCCAGCTGTGTGGGTTTGAGGTGAGTCAACAGAGCCAGGCAGGAGGCAGCCTGGAGATGTCACACTCTGACCACCTGCTCCGGCCCCCACGCACCCCCCATCCCCTTACCTGGCTGCCCTTCCTGGGGACCCCGGGGCACTGAGCAGCCGGTGGACGCGGCGACGCTCTCCAGCAGAGGGGGAAGCCAGGGACATAGGACTGGAGGTGGGTCCGGGAGGCAGTCCTGGCGCCGGGCGACAGGCGAGCAGCCCTCTGGGGGCTGACGTGAGCGCCCTTCCTGACCTCGTGGGGCCTCGAGGGAGGGAAGAGGGCCGCGGCCCGCCTGGCTCTCCGGCGGCCGGCGGCCTCTGTCCCCCAGACAGCTCCACGCCTTCTAGCAGCCGTGCCCGCCGGCCTGGGGAGGGGGCGGGAGGCTGCAGGGGCTCATGTGACGCAGGGCGGGCCTGGGGAGGCGCCGGTGGGGGAGGTCTCCATGCAGCCCGCAGGCCGGGCAGCCAGCTGTGTCACTGTGATAGTAGGGCCGGGGGCCGGGGAAGCGGCCTGCAGCTGTGCCCACCGCTTCCTCAACAGGAACCATCTGGGCCGGGCCCTGCCCGGCCTTCCCTCGCGGCCATTCCGGTCTGACTTTCCAACAACTTCCTCCTACAGCCGGCCCGCTGACACCACACCCACCTGGAGAGGGGACGGCCCGGACCGCCAGGCGCGCTTCCTCGACCGGGGCTGGGGGGGTAGTGTCCGTGCGGGCCGAGCCCCCGACCCCACGCGCCCCGTCCACCTGTGCCCCCCGCCCAACCTTGGGCCTGGCTCTGCTCCCCCCCCACTGCCCTCGGCCGGGCTTTCCCCGCCTCCCCACCCAGTTCCCCGGGGCCGCTTCCCTGAGCGTTGGCCCTGCCCTGGAGTCAGACCTCGCCCTGCGTCCTGACCGGCCACCGGGGCTCTCCTTTGGCTGCCTGGGGCCTCCTGACCCCCACCCACTCTGAAAGGACCGCCGCAGGCCAGGTGAAGAAACCCCTCTCTGAGCGCGGCCTCCTGGCTGGGGGGGTGGGGGGGGCTCCTCAAGGAGACCCTTCCCCACTTCTCCATGGGCACCTTGCAGGGACAGTGACCAATTTGGATGGGATCTGCTGGGGGAATTAGAGCTGCTCCCCCAGTCTGAGGGCTTCCAGAAACCATGTCAGACCCTCTGTGTCCTCGGAGCCCCCTCCCCACCGGCACTCAGCAAAGAGGGTGCCAGGTACATCAGAGGCACTAAAAAGGCCACGTACTGAAGGCAGCCACAGATGTGGGGTGACGGCAGGAGAGCAGGTGGCCTTGTGAAGAAGACACTGGGCCCCGTGCCCCCACACTGGCCCAGCAGTTAGCTCCCTTGGGGCCCAATCACGGCTGCAGGCTCAGCATCGTCAGACAGGCCGAAGGGGTGAGGCCCGCAGACGCAGGGCTGGTGCACAGACCTCTGTGCTGTTTTCATTCCATTGAGTTGAGGTTTTCAGTAATGCCTGCACATGGCGAATACTGCAAGCCGTGCATAAGGGGTACAGCAAGAAGTAAGACCCCCTCCCCGTTTCCTGGTGTGTTTCTCCAGAGCTCACAGCTGTCACAGTGGTTTTCTTGGGGGGGGGGGTCCTTCTGGAATTGGTGCACGGACAAGACCGTGCTGCCCCACGTGCACACGTCCTCCCCACAGGGTGGACAGCTCCCCACCCCCAGGGTTCAGGTGGGAAGGAGGGTCCTGTGAGCCAGCCGGTCCCTGGGCATCACCGTTGTCCTCACGGCACCCCCTCTCTGCTTCCTGAGCTCTGACTCGGGACAGGACGGAGGGTCCGAGGCCCAACCCGGCTGGTCCCCTCCTTGCTGTATGGTGGTGATGGCAGGGCCGGCCTGTTGCAGGGGAGGGCCCTGTGCACGGCCTGCCCCGTGGTCAGCACGCACGTGTCCGTGTTCCTGACCTTGCCCCTGATGCTGCTTTCTAGACTGCACATGGCCAGGCCTCTCAGAGCTGGCAGAGAGAAAGACTCGGGGGCACAGGCCCCTGGGAAGGCAGCAGCTCGGCACCCGGGTGGGGCCGCCCCCGCCCCCGGGCCAGGCAGATGTTCAGGGCTCACACCTGCAGAAACACCCCCCACAGATGGGGCACTTCCACTTTCGGGAAGAAGCCTCTTGTCTGGCCTGCTTTTCTAGCGGTCAGGGCCGACAGGGGATGGGCTCCAAGAGGCCTGTTCGAGAGGAGGGGGTGGGGGCAGTCCTGGCCCCCGACGGCCACCTTGGGGGCACCTGCCCACGCCCTGCCCCTGCGCCCCACCCCCGCCCCCCAGGCCAGGCAGTTGGTGCTTGTGGGGAAGCAGACGTTGGCTGTGGCTTTCAGAGCTGGGCAGCCGGCTGGCAGATAAGGAGCTGAGGAGGAAGCGGCTGCAGCAGCAGGGGTGCGGGAGGGGGTGGGGCGCCGGGCCTGCCCGCCCACCCTGTCCCGTGCTGCTCCCTCCAGAGACCACTGCCATCTGACCTTCCCCCACTCCCTCCCTCCCTCACAAACACCCACGGGGCCATGTGGGGGTTACGCAGGTGCCTTGCTTTCTGGGAACCTATGGGAAACAGACGTTCAATCAATAAGTCCTCAATAGATGTGGCTCAAGGGAGGTGACTCGGAAGCTGTGTATGAAGGATCAATTAGGAGCTCCCCCTGGGGATGTTGGGGGAGAGCATTCCATGTAGAGGGACCCGAGGCAGCCTTACCTCCAGGCTTTCGGGAATCTGCAGGAGGGCGAGAGAGGTAGAGGGAGGCCAGTAGGGGACTGTGGGGGAGTGACACTGGATGGAGGCAGGCAGGGAAGCCTGCCAGGCTGAGTGTATTATTTCTGCCTCCTTTTCTAGCCTGCAGGAGCCCCCATGACTGCTGGGTGGATGGGTGGATGGATGGATGGGTGGATGGATGGATGGATGGATGGATGGATGGATGGATGGGTGCATTGATGGATGGATAGGTGGATAGGTGGGTGGATGGAGGGACAGACAAATGGATGGATGGTTGGGTGGATGGATGGATGGGTGCATTGATGGATGGATAGGTGGATAGGTGGGTGGATGGAGGGACGGACAAATGGATGGATGGATGGATGGATGGATGGATGGATGGATGGATGGATAGGTGGATGGATGAATGGATGGATAGATGGATGGATGGATGGTTGGATGGATGGTTGGATGGATAGGTGGATAGGTGGATGGATAGGTAGATGGATGGATAAATGGGTGGATGGATGGATGGTTGGGTGGATGGATGGATGGATGGATGGATGGATGGATGGATGGTTGGATGGGTGGATGGATGGATGGATGGATGGATGGATGGATGGATGGACAGATGGATGAGTGGGTGAGTGGGTGGGTGGGTAGATGGATGGATGGACGGATGGATGGGCAAGTAGATCAGTGGAAACATGATTCTATTCAAAGAATATGATTCTATTTACAGAAGGACTGGGGCCCACAAAGGTGATGTCCCCAGTTGCAAAGCTTTCAAAAGAGAGATATAAGTCACAGGAGGATAGAAGTCCCAAACAGGTCAGAAGGGGGTGTGGGCAGCTCCACACGAACCAAGCTGGGCCAGCACTGTCTAGCCCAGAGCCCAGAGGGCTGCCGGTCTTGGCCTCAGGTCCTGAGTGACGTGTGGCCACACGGTGGTGGACCCAGCGAGGTGGTGGACCATGTGCTTATTCAGGGCGGAACAGAAGAAGCTGGCCCAGGACTAACTGCTCCGCCCACCATTGCCCAGCCCAGGTCAGAGCCACAGGAAAGGTCCCATGTGCGTGGCTGGATAGAGACGTGGACACTGCACACACGGGCAGGGCCCCGGGGGTCCCGGCCGCAGTTAGGTCCGGCGTACTCACTGGCAGCGTGGAGGGGCCGCTTGTGGGAGCCGTGCTGGACACAGCCCAGGAAAAGGCTGATCCCATCTCAACCCTCCTGGTGCCCTGGGCCCTTCGGTGGTGAAACCCCTGGGCCTTGTCTCAAAATAATGTTTTTGAGAACACAAACGCATTCGCAGAATCACAAAGGAAGCCCGTTATGCCCAAATAAAGTTGCCTAAATGTTAAAAAATGCCTGAGGTGGTAATGCCTACGCTCCTTTCTTCCACCAAGAGACTGAAGCAGTGTGCCAACTGCATTCCGAAGAGTGACAGAGGACATCAGGCTGGGCCCAACGGTGCCCGCGCTCCGCCACTGTGGCTGCAGAACCGGCAGGGGCAGGTGCTCCTGCTGGCGCCGAAGTCCCCGGCACGTGTCCCAGGCCTGCGTTCCAGCTAAACAAAATGCCACGTTTTGGTTAGAGGTTAGCGGACTGACCGCTCTGGACCCCCCCGAATTCTAAGTAAAGAACGCCTGTTCTGGCTTGTCTTGAAGACCCCCCCCCCCCCCCCCCGGCACGGCCGGACACTTCCGGCCATGGGGAACCTGCCACAGGGGGGCTCCCGGAGTCAGAGGCCTCGAGGGTCACCCCCCATCAGCTGTCTTTGCTGGGTGCTCTTGGGCCTCGGCTTCTGCGGCCGTGTCCCCCACGCAGGGCGCGGTGAGGATTCAGTGGAACGATTCACGTACAGGTCCTGCTCCGTCAGGGCTGGTGGTGGTCTCAGGGAGACCCCCGAGCTAGGAAGGGGCCGCTCAGGGGAAGGCTCGAGTGCCCCACCGCCATCCGGTCACGCCCACCTCCGACGGGGCACAGCATCCCTAGAAAGCCCTTCCTAAACCAGCCCTCCGCTCATTCTGTGTGATGAGCCACAGCCCCTGTCCGGGACAGCCGTCACCAGAGAGGGATTTCCTCTCTGCACGTGTCAGAGACCCTGCCCCCCACCCCAAGGTGTCTGCGGCAGCCTCCCCCTGCCCCCAGCCCTATGGCTCCCAGCACTCCCACACCACAGCAGAAAGACCTGCCCAAACCATACTGGTTACCCCACTCCTCCTCCGAGACCTTCAGCGGCTGCCCTGGGCCTCGAGACACAGGCCAGACTTCAGAGGTGACCTAGGAGACCCCCATGCTCTGCCCCTCTCCCCTCGGTGTGCGTCTCTCTCGTGGAACCGTTCCTCTCCCCGGGGTGCCTCTATCACCCCCAGCGTTCCCCAACTCCTCCCACAGAACCTAGCCTCACCCAAACTCCTACGGATTCCTCAGAGCCCTCAGGAAGTGCCCCTGTCGTGCTGCCACAGGCCCTGGATGCCCCGTCACGGCATTAGCACGTTGCCTTGTGGTTGCTGTGGGCCAGTCTTCCTGCGCCACTGGGAAAGCCCCAGGTGGGACCCACTCTCCTGGGCCACGGCTGTGTCCCTGGCGAGCGGCGCCGGGCTCCAGCCGAGTCTGACGGATGGCTGGGTGAATGACCACGCCCCTGTCTGAGCACCTGTCCCCCGCCCTCATCTGTGACCGCCCCGGTGCGAGCTGTACCTTCTCCCCGTTCTACACACAGCTCCGAGGGAGACAGACGGGACCCCCACTGACTCCCGGCTCTCCGGCTGGGATCCCTGGGCCCAGGACCCCGGGTTGGATGCCTCCGAACGCCATGTGCCGAGGCGGGAAGTCCGGCCCGGCTGCTCGGGGCGGGTCCCCGGAGCCCGGGGCCATGGCACAGAGTGTCCCCGACGGCGGGAGGGGCCCGGCTCGGTGGCCTGTGGGTGTGGAGCAGGGAGAGCTGGTCAGCTCGCTGCCTGAACTCGGCGAGCCTCCTCCCACCCGCTCAGAGAGCAGGATGGGAACTTGGGGCCGAGCCTCGGTGAGGGCAGAGCATGAGGAAGGACACGATGCCAATGTGACAGAGTGACAGGCCTAGTCCCCTCTGACCAGACTGGAACCGGTCATACCCCCGCCACGAGGCTCAGAGAGGTTGAGCCGCCGGCGGGGGGGTAAGCCCCGGGCTGGATCCAGGTGAGGCCCAGAGGGCGACCCGAGGGACAGGGTGGAGGGACAGGGTGGAGGGACCCCAGCCCCACCCCCAGCCTGGGCCTCTCTGCCCCTCCAGGAGCATCGAGCCCAGCCAAGGCTGCCCGTTGGGCAGAATAGCAAACGGAGCCTCAGCGGGGGAAGCCGACCACAGACAGGGGAGTGCCACCCCCCGTGACCTGACTCTCCTAGGAGGCAGGTCCCCGCCCGCAGAGCAGCCTCCTCTGGGTCCCGGGGAGCTGCCCACCCTGTTCCCTTGAGCGGCCATGCTGCAAACGGGGAAAGCCCCTCCCTGAGGCCACTTTCCCTTAGAGGAGCCCCAGGTGGAGGGTGGGGTGAGTCACCCTGCTGGGCCCCTGTCCTGGGTCCTGTTTCTCTCTGACTCTCCGGGCTGTGCTGCCGTGCCTGCACCCCCACCCCCACCCGCTTTCAGCAACGGGCTCTGACTGAGCTCACGAGGCCATGAGGCCAGACTCAGCTGGCCTGGGCGCAGTGCGTTTGGTCCAGAAAGAACAACAAGAAGAAAAGAGTCAAAAGGGGAGGTCATTTTTCCTGTTTGCCCTTTTTTTCTCCTTGGGACTGACAACAGCTTACAAGGGTAGAAGATGGGCTCTGGTGCACCAACTAACCTTCTAGAATCTTCCGGAACATTCTACCAGAGCCTGGGAACTTTGTAGACCCAGCCAAAGAAGAGCACCAACATGGGGAGAATAACCCGGGAAGTGGTTCGTGCTGGGCTGGGTGAGGTCAGGTGGCGGCCAGGCCCTCTGAGCCGAGGGACATTCCGCTTGCCTTTGTAGGGATGCCCCTGAGACTGGGGTAAGGCTTCCCAGGAGACCCTGAGTGAAGGGTCCCCACCAGTGGGCTATTCCAGGCAGCCGTGGGGGCCCCCACCGGGCCTGGCCAGAGGGAATGAGGCTGTTCAGGGGCCCAGAAAGATCAGGGAGTGTCCTGAGGATGAGAAACACTGAGGCCTGACCTTCCCCGAAGGACCGTGTTGCAGACGCTGGTTGTTGGGGGCTGTGTGATCCCCACCACGTCTGTGGGCGTCACTGATGTTCTCCCACGTGGAAATGATCTTTCCTTGCATTGCGCTGGAAACCGGCCGGTGTCCCTCAGAAAGGACTTTTCTATATTTCAGATTTGCTCTGCTTTTAAAAAACTTGAGTTGACACTAACAATTTTTTCAAACGCACCCACGAGACTAGAGACCATACCGCACGCGCACAGCAACCACTCAGCCCCACCGGACGGCCACATGTCAGACGTCAGCTCTTCTCGTCTTAAGGAATAAAACTGGGCAGCAGAGGGGAGCCCTGTGGTCCCACTGAAGGCAGCGTTTCTGTGTCCCGTGGATGCTTGTCACGCCCTCGGGGTGTCGGCCACGGTGACTTCGGGCAGAACGTGCCGCCTGCTTCCCGTGCGTGGCCTGCGGTGTGGAGGTTGCCCACGAGGCTCTAGTTCACCGTGACCAGAGAGGGGCCCCTCAACCTGTACCGCCACTTACGTTTTGCCTTAATCCCCAACTTTTCTTGCTGAAACTCCGTGCCTCTGCTCCTGTGGCTCCTGTGGCCCCAGATCACGGCTCCCTGCCTGCGCCTGTTCCTTCCAAATCCTAGACACCTCAGGAGGCAAAGCGGAAGCCCTGGGGAGGGCAGGGCCCGGGCTGGCAGGGTCAGCACCCCCGGGAACGTGCCAGAAATTCTCAGCCCCTTGGGACCTGCCAAGTCACACCCCTGGGGCCGGCTCTCTTCCCACCCACTTCTGAGTCTTTTGGGGAACTCCGCCCCCAGAGGGGTGCAGTTGTGCTAGCCACCTACAAAGGAGAGGGCCCATGACCCAGGGCAGCCCGTAGGAGTCTCCCCTGAGACAGGTCCGCAGGTCCTCAGGTGAGGCAGTGCGTTTTTTCCCAGCTGGGTTGTGATGGGCTCCCTTTGAAGCTGCAGCGGCCATTGTGCCAGGAATGGTGGAGAAGGGGACAGAAGCTGGAGCACCAGATCCAGACAACATCGCCGAGCCCCTGGATACAGCCGTGCCTGAAACCCTCCTGCCTGTGTTACAGGCACTAGAAGTTCCCTGCCGTTAAGCTGGTTTGAATGATGCTCTGGACACGGCAACTAAGGCAGGCCTGATGGACGTGGTGCCTATTCACCCTTTGTTTATTTCTGTGTCCTGGCCACTTCTAGAAGGTTCTGTGGCCTTCACTAGGCCTGCTTAAACTTGGTTCAACCTTGTCACATTTCCTGTCTGCTCTGGGCCACACGAGCTGAGGCCGGCAGGACCCTTCTGTCACCATCATGCCCTGATGCACCTGCAGAGGGAGGTGCCACCATGTGGCCCAAGACCCACGCAGGGAGTCATATGAGATCAGCACCAGGACTCGGCCATTATCACAGTCATCGCTGCCCACTGTGGGGGTGGGGGCTTCCCTGAGGCTGTGGGGACCTCCTGCTACAGAGGGAGTTCTGCATACCAGGCCCAGACACCCGACCCGGCTCTGTACCCCCAGGGGCCCCGGGGCAGCCCTCCGGGTCCCAGGAGGTGCTCCGCGTGGGGCTGAGGCATAGGGTCCTTCTCAGAGAAAACTGGAAGATCAGGGAGGGGTGGGGGAGGGGAGGCCCCTGGGTGGGGGACAAATGCCGGCTCACTCACCTCCTTTCCCACATCATCACAGATTGTGACCCATCTGTCCTTCAGGCACCCAGAAGCTGACTCCACCCCCATGTCTAGGGACCCTCTCCCGCCCCCTATCTGGCTTCTCCAAGCTCACCCAGTCCCCTTCCTGGGGAAGGGGCCTTGGGATCTGTGGCAGGGAATCTGGGGGTCCTGGGGTGGGAAGGCTGCAGGTGACTCAATAAACCCCAATCCCCTGGGGTCTCCAGAGGCTCACAAGAGTGTGCTGGGGGTGGGGTGGGACCAGGAGTCTTCCAAAAGAGGGTCTCGGACCTCATCTGCTGTCACACTGCCCCCACTCACTCTGGTCTATTTGCTGTTCCATCCATAGCCCAGGCTCAGTGCCCCAGGGCCTTAGCACGAGTGCCAACTCCCCCGAGAAGGTTCCTCCCCCACCTACCCGCAGCTCATCCCCTTCCTTCCCACTCTTCACCTTTCCAGACCACCTTGTTGGAAAGGCTCCCTGCCTTCCACCCTACGACCCCTCCCCCTCTCCCGGCTTGGTTTTCCTCTAAAAGCAGGTGTCAGTTTCTGATATGATAAACAATTTATTATTAATCAGCTCCTTGGGGCCTAATTTTTGTTTCTTTTGAATGTTTTTTAAAATTTATTTTATTTTTGGGGTGCCTGGATGGCTCAGCCACTTAAGCGTCCGACTTCGGCTCAGGTCATGATCTCGCGGTTTGTGAGTTCGAGCCCCGCGTCGGGCTCTGTGCTGACAGCTTGGAGCCTGAAGCCTGTTTCAGATTCTGTGTCTCCCTCTCTCTCTCTCCCCCTCCCCTGCTTGCCCTCTGTCTCTCTCTCTCTCTCTCCCTCTCTCAAAAATAAATAAATATTTAAAAATTGTTTTAAAGTAAAATAAAATTTATTTTATTTTTTATTTGGGGTGGGGGAGAGAGAGAGAGAGAGAGAGAGAGAGAGAGAGAGAGAGAGAATCCCAAGCAGACCCCGTGCTCAGTGCAGAGCCTGACGTGGGGCTCAATCCCACAACCCTGGGATTGTGACCTGAGCTGAAATCAAGAGTCAGACGCTCCACTGACTGAGCCGCCCAGGTTTAGACTCACAACAGACCTGAGAGGAAGGTACAGAGACTTCCCACGGGCCCTCTGCGACCCCACCAGCCTCCCCCTCATCCCCGCCCCCCACCAGAGCCATGCCTTAGCTAAGCTGGCGGGCCCGCAGGGACACACTGTCCTCAGCCAGAGTCCACAGGTCACCTTAGGGCCACGTCGGTGCGGGACATTCTGTGGGTCTGGACACGCGTGCAGAGATGAGACGCCATCATTATAATACCAGACGGGGTATTTTCGATGCCCTAAGAGTCCCCTGGGCCCCATCTACTCATCCCCCCACCGGCCCCTGGCAACCTCCGATCCTCTAGCCGGCTCCACGGAATTGCCTTTTCCAGATGCCACGTGGGTGGGCTCACACAGCACGAGGCCTTCCGGATTCGCTCCTGTCGCTCAATGTGCGTTTAAGATTCCTCGGTGCCTTTCCGTGGCTTCCGCCGCGTTCTTTTTTGGGCCGAATAACATTCCCTCGTGCGGACGGGCCACGGTGTATTTACCCCGGGTTTCGGTGGCCGTCACCAAAGCTGCTAGAGGCGCCACGTGTGGGCCTGTGCGTCTGAGTCTCTGCTCTGTGTATCCAAACCTCCCCTTCTTGCAAGGAGAGCGGCCAGGACGGGGGAGGGGCTCCCTCACAGCTCCACTTAAAGGTAATCACCTCTTTGGAGACCCTGCCTTCAAATACGGCCACATTCTGAGACACACGGGCTCAGGGCTTCGACGTCGGAGTTTTGTGGGGACACGTGTCAGCCCATGGCACGCTTCCCTTGAAGCTTTAGACAGAGCGTGGCCGTGCCGACACTTTGGTCGTGGACTTCTGGCCTCCAGGACCCCAGAATGGGATGAATTTCCGTGGCCCGAAGCCCCCAGCTTGCGCCCCGAGGGCTGTCGGCACAGCGAAGGCGTGGCTGTTGTTACTCGTCGCCCCATTTTACGGGGATCTGGGTGACCCCCCACGCCATGCCGGCGGCTGCTGGGGCTCCCGACCCTCCAGCACCCTCCTTCCACACACACGGTTGCTCTGACTGGGACGAGGGTGTCCTCTGTGCTGGGGAACTGGGCGGGCGAAGCCAAGTCCCACCTGCAGGTCTGACACAACACGGCCAGGCTGCTGGGAAGGAAAATAGCCCCGAAGAGGGTTGGCAGTGAGGTGGGAGAGGGCTTCTCACCGGAGGGGACGTGACGGGGTTGGGGGAGGTGCTACCGTGTCTCTCCTGTGGGACAGGCTCCGGGCAGAGCCGGCAGCACGTGCAAAGGCCCCGGGCCAGGAGCGCCCTGCAGGTCTGGCTCGGGCCTCATCCTGGTTCAGAACCCTGAGACCCGCCCCCAGGGCTCCTTTGTTGGGCGGTCTTGCAAATTGCCGTCAGCTCCCCTAGAAGGCAAATGTCCCCAGCCAGGCATAGCTGCCTCCCAGGTGGTGAGGACAGGCTCCCAGGCTGGCTGGAGGCAAAAATATGGCACATCGGGACATATTTGGATGTAAATATTTTCAGCCACGAGAGGAGCCGGGAGGTGAGGTGCTGTTCCCGCACGGCTCCTGGAAGCTGGGAATCTGGGCCATATGGCTCCCCTTCCAGCTGCCTCTCCTGGCGAGGAGGGGAGGGAGGCTCGTGCGGGACAGACTGCTTCCCCACCTGCCGGGGCCTAGCTGCCCCTGGGGGCGTCTGGCTGGGCCGGACCTCACCTCCCAGGCCTCGCTTTCCCATCTGCCAGGCGGGGCGGGACGGAGCCTGCGGCCCTGGTCCTGGGATGAGATGGGGCTCAGGCACGCGCCTGGGGCCGGGGGGGGGCCGCGGCATCAGCACCGTTTCTCTCCCTTGGCTCCCACCCAGGCCGGGGGAAGGACCAGATGCTCTGCGGCAGGATTGTCTGCTCGGGGCAGAAGGGATCAGAGGCCACACAGAGGACCTCAGAATCCCTGCCTCCTCCCCCCACCAGACTGAGCCCCCTGGCAGCAGACCTTCAGAGACGCCCGGGAGTCCCGGGAGATAGGAGCAGGTCAGTGCTCAGCCTGGACTGGAGGAATGCTTCCACCCAAGAACCTTCACTGGCTCCCCATCTCTCGGGGAAGCAAGGCTAATGGAGCTCAGCACTCCAGGCCCAGAGCAGCCTTTCCTCTGAGCTCATCTCCACACTGGCCTCTGGGCAGTTCTGGGACATCCCTTCCCCCAGGGCGTCCACCACTCACTCACTCCCCCAGGAGAGCTCCTCTCCCGAAGTCTGGAGTCGTGGGTGACCTAGCTGACCAAGCCTCAGAGATGGCCTGGGGCGTGGGGCCAGACTGGAGCGCCCTAGAGGGGCTCGGCTGGCTGGCGGCTGCAGGGAGGGCCCTCTCCAATTTCAAATGGGAAACGGGAACCCAGGTGGGGAGGTTCCGCGGCCGCCCCGGTCACGTGGCCAGGAGCGGCAGAGCTGTCCTGACCCTGTCTGCGAGCTCTTCTCTGCGGGTGGCTCCCAACAGGGCTGGCAGTGGCCCACGTCAGGCCCAGCAGTTCACAGGCACGAAGCTGTGTATTTCCGTGGAATGCTTCCAGCTGCAGGTAACAGAGAACCCAGCCAGCAGGGGCTTACCTAACACAGGTACCGGATTGCCCGGCGCCTAGGGGAGGGTGGCGTCATCAGGTACCTCTCCTCCTTCCGTCCTCGCTCCGTCTTCCACTGTGCGTGGGCATGTTGTCTTCTGGCGTATTGCCTCATGGCTCCAAGATCACTGCTGGAGCTCCGACTATCACAGCCTCTGGCCATCGCTTTCAAGGAAGGAAGAAAGGGAGCCAGGGAGGGCAAGCTTTCCCAGAACCTCCAGGCAGGTCTCCTCTAAGCTCATTGGCTGAAGGGTCACATGGCTGTGCCTGGTGACAAGGGAACATCCCTGGTGGTCCTCGCCTTTGGGAGGGCATGAGCTTGCCGTGGGAGCCTGGGAGGGTGGGGACAGGGGTAAGGGCTTGGGGAAGACAGGAGGGGTAGGGCCCAGAAGGAGAGGTGGAGCCTCTCTGAGGCTGACGCAGAGGTGGGCTAGGAGGGGAGGATACAGGCCTGGACCCGGCTGGCACTGGACCCCCCAGGGTGATAGGCGGCTGTGGGTCTGTCCAGGGGGTGACACCAGGCTCCAAGCCTTGTGGCGGTGCCCCGGGCCTCAGGGTTGGCCCTTCGTGTGGGCCCTGTAATGGCGGCGATGGGCGCAGGGGCCGGTCCCGGCCAGGCGCTCGGGACAGCTCTGGGGCTCCGTGGGGAGCTGACGTGGCAGTTCCCTCCGCCCGACCAGACGGGCCGCTGCTGGGTGGGGGTGTGTGCTGCTTGCTGGCCCGGTGTCCCCTCTCGTGCTCACCACCGCACTGTCCTAAGACGGCAGGACCCTCAGCGATGTCCTCCTCCCGCGGGCGGCCAGCAGGCTCGTGGAGATTCGTGTAACTTCCTGTCTGTTGCCTAGCATGTGCCGAGACCCCAGGTCAGCTTTTATTGTTTGCACTGAAAAATTCTTTTAAAGTGAAGCATCTTGAGTTCTTTAGCTCTTTGTTCATGCTCCAAATATTGATATTATGTTTACGGAGAGCCCGCGCCTGTCTCTTCCTGGCCACACCCCCCAGCACCTGTACCTGTACCTGAAACAACGGCAGGTGCTCGATGGTTATTTGTTGAACGAATGAATGCATGAATGAATGAACGAAGGAATGAATATGTGAACTACGGGCTCCTCTGTACTGGGCCCGGGAGGCTGGACGTGGCCGGCTAGGCCTCTGTGCACGTGTGTGTGTGTGTGTGTGTGTGTGTGTGTGTGTGTGTGACTGGAGCCCCTCAGGTAGGAGCCTGCTCCCCGCTGCCACCCCATGACTGAGTCCTCCTGCGCAGCCACCAGCGTGGGGGCCCCACAAGACGGGCTGGCTGAGGCCGGAGAATCTCACGTTCCACAGCCACAAGGGACGCCCACGAAACGCGGCAGGTCTCCGGGGATCCACAGGCCAGGCTGGTAAAGCAGTGGCTGTACACACAAGCCGCTGTGCCCACAGCCCCAGCTGCACACCCGGGATTCGGGACAGCCTCCCTGACTGCCCCGGGCCTCAGTTTCCCCAGCATCAGCTGGGCTGACAAGGCGTTTTGACGGGAAGCAGGCTGTTCTCTGCGCAGCCCTGAGTGCAGGGAGACCCCTGGCCGGGACTGCTGCCAACCAGCCGGAGGGCCTTGGCCACAGGACACCTTCGTGGCCGGGCGCCCCGGGCATGTTGCCACCCCGCTCCCGCCTCGAACAGTTGCTGGGGGGGGGGGGGGGGGACCTGTCTGCAGGATCCTGGTTGGAGCTGCGAAGTCCAGGCCACATCCGGCAGTGTTATCACGGTTCCTGGGAACTTCCCCCGGCCAGCAGAGAAGGTGGCCCCAGAGATACCGGGCACGGGGTGGGTGCTTTCCTGCCTGTGACACGATTAAGTAACAACAGCAGTTACTGGTGGGAAAGTCACCGCGACACTGGCCACCTGGATCGGCCCAGGCTCTGCTCTGCCTCTGTCCAAATTATCTCCGCTGGGCAGCCCGTTATCACCTCCAGGACAGACCGGAGGATTACAGCGTCCGGTGCTATGCAAGAAGCTTCCATCGAAATCTGCGGGCAAACCCGAGGGTCTTAGCCCAGGGGCACCTGGAGGGTCTCCCGCCCCAAGCAAGTCCCCATCCCCTGCCCTCTGCAACTCTGCTCCGCCGCTGACAGTCTCCTACCCCACCCTGCCTGCCGCAGGATGCTGCCTCGCTCACACCTGTGCTCCGTATGGGTTCACGTCAGCCTGGAGTCTAACTGAATCCAAAAATATTAAACCGGGCCCATCTGTTGGCCAACTGATGAACGCACATGTGCTCTGGATTTCAGAGGCAACTGGCAGCCAGTCAAAGCTGTTAGAAGCAGCACCTGCTGCCCGTTTCCCCCCTTCTGCGCACCCCCGCCGGCCCCAGGAGCCTAGCAGCCCAAACAACCCTTCCTCCGGAAGGGACTGGCTCCTCCCCACGCCCACCGGGGAGCATCCTGGGGCAAGACGTACAAAGAGCCTCACCCACCAGCTGCGAGGTGGGGACCCGCAGGGCCAGCCGGGCCCTTTGCCCTGAGACCCCACTGTGGGCACAGGAGCAGAATTTCAGCAGCGACAGGGCCAAGGTCTTCCCTGAATAGAGACGGACAGCAGCTGGGATGGCCATGGTCACCTCAGGGCCTTCACACCTGCAGTGCCCTCTGCCTGTAACACTCACCCCAGGGGCCACGTGGTCTGCTCCCCACCTCCTTCAGATCTTTGCTCAGACAAGGTTGGGACTGAACAAATATTACCCTTTTAATCTTGCTTTGGGACTCACATTGAGACCTGTCCACTGTATGTCATGAACACCTCTACTAGTCTTATTTCAAACGGGGAAGAGAAAAGAAAAAGGCGGACAGATGTTCCCTCCGTCCTCACTCTGCCCCCCCCCCCCCCCCATGAGGAAAGCGAGACCGGCCAGCAGTGATTCAGGCGTCTGATGACCAGGCTGGAGCAGGAGGCGGTGGTGTGGACGGAGAGAGGGGTGAATCTGTCGCTGCAGGAAGAGACCACAGGGCTGCCGGGCAGGTGTGAACACAGGGGCCCTGGGGGCCACAGCTCTGCCTCCTGCCTCCTGTCCTTACGGCCCTGCGGCTCCAGGGACAGCCAGATGGGCACTGGCCCTGGGCCCACAGGGAGACCAGCTGTCCCGTCCACCAAAGGTAGGGGGCTGGTGTCCAGGCAGGGGGAGAACCCAGAGGGGCCTTGTCCTCTCTCGTCGGCTCCTGCCCTGGGTTTTCACTGGGTGTGGACGTGCCGAGGCCCTTGGCAGTGGCCGTGGGGGGCTGTGGCAGGTTGGGGGCCGTCTCCTTTTGGGCTGAGGTGTGGGACCAGGGCCCCTGGGCTGCGTCCTCCCGCGCGGCCAGTGCTCTTGCGACCCCACGGAGCGGCCGGGAGCCAGGTCCCTCGGGGTCACCAGCCCCTCAGAAGACTCACGGACAGGAATCGGATGAACACGTGTGCTGGTGTTCCTACCGAGAGGCGCCCAGATCCGCGGCTTTCAAGCCTCGTTGGGTGCAGTCTATAGTGAGGAACACACGGTGCACCCAGCCGGAGCTCTGCAGGCTCACGTGCGTTCTAGAAATGCTGTGCACGTTACGTGCACGTACGCGTGCACATCTGCACACACGCACCGAGTGAGTGCCTCGCCCCGACAGGACAGCTGCTTCTCAGCGTTTCCTGCCTTCTTCGTGGTGAAGCAAGTGCACCCCCCTGCAGCTGCGCCCCAGGCCCCCCGTCCGCTGTGCGAGCCCCCGACTGTATACAGACAGTACATCTGTAACGACACTGTTTCCAAAGAAGGTCGCGTTCACAGATACCGGAGGTCACGGCCTCAACATGGCTCAGTTCAACCCGTGACAGTTAAGTATCCTGCATTTCACGCCCACATCGGCCTGGAGTGGGAGCGTTTTCCCCTGTTTCCCACACAGACAGGGAGGTGTGGGGCCAGGGGAGGGCCTGACCTGGGGCTGGGGGTGGGGGGGCGGATGGGGCTGCACACGCGGGCTGGGCCCCCGGCGGGGGAGAGCCCTCCGCAGCCCTGGAGCTCCTGGCCGCCTGCCTCACAGCCTGTGGCATTAGTCGCACTCACGTGGCTTGGACAGATCCTTGAGGAGCCGGTCACACTCCGTTGGGCCAATAATACAGGTTTTGAGGATGAGTCAAAAGCAGCATTGACTGAACGTACCCGTCGGTGCTCCTAATAGGTCACTAATCCGGGCTGCCAGGCGCACACAATCCCCTACGGCAGCCCCCACCCCCACCCCGGGCCCCCAGCCATTCCCCGAGGGTGCCAGCTCCAGCCGAGGAGGTGCAGGAGGGTGGAAGGTGTGAATGTCCTGCTAGAGCTTGGGAGGGGCTGCTCCCCAACTGGTGTGATCCCGCCTGGGGCCGCGTGTGGGTGGGCATCCTCTCCCTTACCTAGGCCCCCCTCTGCCTGCCGGGGCACACGCGGGGCACACACACTGGGGCACATGATGAGGCACACGCCGTGCCCAGGACCTGACAAGGTGTCAGCCAGTCTGTCCTCGTCCTGTCTCAGGCCATCCGGGGAAGACCCACGGCGGTTGGGCCAGAGCGGGGCGGGGATGGGGGGGGGGGTCAGGTCCCCAAGAAACACCTCCAGGGCTTGTGTACCACCCTGAGGGCAGCCCCTCTGTGGGCAGCTCCCGTCAGTGGTCTACATCTCTGTCTCCCTGGGTCTGTGTCTGTCCCTGCTCCTTCCAGGAATTTGCCCTAAGAAACCTTTTCCGGAATTGTGACTGGTCCTGTTTTCTGGGGAAAGTTTTTTTTTTTTTTTTTTAATTTTTTTTTTTCAACGTTTTTTATTTATTTTTTTTGGGACAGAGAGAGACAGAGCATGAACGGGGGAGGGGCAGAGAGAGAGGGAGACACAGAATCGGAAACAGGCTCCGAGCCATCAGCCCAGAGCCTGACGCGGGGCTCGAACTCACAGACTGCGAGATCGTGACCTGGCTGAAGTCAGACGCTTAACCGACTGCGCCACCCAGGCGCCCCTCTGGGGAAAGTTTTAAGGGAACACGCGGAAAGCTAACGCGGCCCACCGCTGCTAAGGGTCCTGGGCCTGCGGCTCATACCTCCCGCTCTGGACTCTCACCCCGACAAGGTTCTGCTGCCCAGACCCCCGCTCCTCAGGGAAGGAGCCCCAGGCTGCCCGGCTTTTCGTGGGCCTGGCTGCTGTACTGTCTCCACGAAAACCAGGCCCCGGAGCGGCACGAGGGGCGACCGGCTGGGGCACAGGTGCACTTCTGGGCACCCCATCCCCGGACGCTCAGATCCGACGCCCGCCAGAAGTTCTGGGGCTGCTGTTGAGCCGGCACGTCTGGCTTCCGTGTTCCAAAAGGCAAGAAAACACACAGACTGGGGACACCACACGGGCATCAGAGCAGGCACAAACACAGACGCCGCGTGATCAGCGGAATTTGACCAACTAGGACTGATACGTCCAGGGATCGGGGCGAGGGGAGTGGACAACACGAAGAACAGGTGGATGGCGAAGGCAGGCAGATCCAGACTCGGAAGGAGCTGCTAGAGGTCGGGACTGGGACGGAACCGGGCAGCGCCGTCATGGGCTCCTACCCGGACTCGGCAGGGTGGAGGGGGTCAGCGAGCCGGAGGGAGGCCAACGGACGGGTCCTGAGTCCACAACAAGGGAACAGAGAGCGTCCAGGAGCCATACAGCAGAGGCAGAAGGAGCACACGCACGCAGGCCTCAAACGCAGGAAGGAAAGGCCAGAGAACCGGGAAGAAACTTGGGACAGAATTATGGCCAAGGACTTCACCAAATTAATGGCAGACAGCAAACCACAGCCCCTAGAAGCTCGGAGAAGACTGAGCAGGACAAGGACAAGGATCCCCCACGAACCCCCCCACGCTCACACGTCTTACATCCAAAGTGCAGAAAACAAGAAACAGAGCCAGCGTCCTGTGAGGGGCCAGAGGGGTGTCACCCGCAGAGGAACGGGGGGAGCGCCACACGGGGTCCCTGTCGGGAGCCGTGTGGCAAGGAAACCGTGAGAAATGAACACCACCAACCCGGACGTCATTGCAATTGCCTTCAAGATGGGGAAACGGGTCTTCAAACCACGACGGAGGGCATGCAGCCCCGGCTGACGTGCCTCGCAAGGAACTTCAGGAGGGGCGCCCGGGGGCTCAGTCCGCTGAGCATCTGACTCTTGGTTTGGGCTCAGGTCATGATCACACGGTCGCGGGATGCAGCCCCAGGTCAGGCTCTGCACTGAGAGTGCAGAGCCTGCTTGGGACTCTCTCTGCCTCTCTCCAAGTAAGTAAATAAAGGTTTAAAAAAAGAGATTTTCAGGCAGGAGTAGATTTATGCAGGTCAGCAACTTGGCTTTACAGAAATAAAAGTGCATCCAAGAAGATACAAATGAAAGTAAAATAAAACCCTTTAGTTTTCCAATCCAGTGACCCTCAGACTGGGCACCTCTCTCCTCAACGGCCGGACGCTTGGTGGACGGCCCGGGGTCAGGACGGCCCCTTCCCTGCCGGACATAGCCACCCGTCTCAGTGGCACATGGGCTGCGTGCTCCAGGGCAGTGGGGTTGGAGTGCAGGGAGCCAGGGCTGTACGAGTGGGGTCAGAGGGCATGCAGGGCCCCTGGGCCTCTCGACGGGGAGTCGCTGTTGAGGCTGGGACCGGGCGGTGTCAGGGGAGGATGGGAGGAGAGCCGGCGGGGCCAGGGAGGGAAGAGGCTGGCCTGGACCCCATTAAGGTAGAGCGGCAGGTGGAGCGGTGTGGAGGGGAGCTCACTCTGCACCATCAGCTGGCTGGAGATGGGCACCTTCGGGCGAGATGGGCCCGCAGAGCAAAGCTCTGAGCTGGTGGCCAGAGAGGAGGCGTGTCAGAAGCGGCTGGGGGAGCAGGCGCAAATGAATGGGAAGAGATCGGGGACCCGGTGCTGCACCTTCCAAAGTTGTCGGAGGGCAGAAGAGGGCCTCGGAGCAGGCAGGCGGTCCAGGGGAGAAGGGACAGTGCCAGGGAGAGACAGGGCCCCAGGGACAGTGCCAGGGGAGAAGGGACAGGGCCCTCTGCCAGCCCGCTGGCCTCGTGCCCCTGCTGGGCTCTCTGTGCGTGGCAGACTCCCCGCCTGGCAAGGCTCCCTGCACCTGGGCTGAGCCCATCCCACAGCCCTGGACCCTTGCATCCTGGCTGTGAAGATTTGGTGCTAAAAATTGGTGCCACCTGAGGGAGGAGACAGGTGGGAAGCGGTGCCCAACCCCCACCTTCTCCTGCCCCTCCCCCCAGCCCCACCCGGCTGCCGGCATCCTGGCACACAGCCAGCTGGCCTGGCCACTCGCTTGGCTGGCAGAGGCTAGGCTGGCTGTGGCTGGCTGTCATGTGGCCCGGTGCGACCCGGTGAGTCCTGGCAATTTGGCATGCCGCCCCCAGGGAGCCCCAGGCTCACCTTTGCTGTCCACACCCCAGGGACCGGCTGTGGAAGAGGAACCCCGCTGCCGGGTCACTTTCCATTCTCTGCACACCTTTGGGCAGGTCCCATGGCCTGTCTACACCTCCCGCTCCTCCACTCCACGGGGCCGTGTGAGGATCTGGGGAGTTAAAATGTGCCTCGGGCAGGCTGGGGTCGGTCAGGCTCGGTGAGGGTGGCGATTGTCACCGCCCGCTGGCATCCATCATCTTGGCTTGGCTCAGGGGACGCTTCCTCCCCCTGGACCGCCTGTATCACCCGACCTCCCAGCCCCAGCTCAGGGCCCTGGGCCGCCTTTGCTGGTTTCCCCAGGGGCCGGCGATGCCTCTGCAATGACGCACTCCCTGACCTTCCCTACGGCAAGGGTACACCCCGCCCCTGCTTTCTGGAGAGGCAGTATTTCCTCCAGCGTCGGGCGGGGTCCCCTGGCATCGTGGCCCGTGCAACGTGTGGGGACAGAGCGGCAGCTTCGGGAGGCGCCAAGGGCCTCGTTCTGTGAGCGGGAACGAGAGCCACCACAGCCAACCTGTCACCACCGCCAAGTAACGTGAGCAAGGAGCAAACGCCTGTGGTTGGCCGGACGCCGCAGGGCCGGGGCTGCCCGGGGCCATCGCGCGCAGCAGCGTCGGTCTCCTCCCCGCTGCCCGGGCCTGGTTAACGCCAGCTCGCAGACGGCGGCACGTACGCACGCACGCGGCGCAAGGCGTGGGGACCGACACGCCCACTTTGCACACGAGGCAGAGGACGCTTCCGTCGCTTTGTACCCCCCAAAATCGCTTCTCCCCGCCCCCAGTTCAAGCACCCACCGGACCGCTATCCTAACGAGATGCGTTTGGCCCTTCGGCACGGCGGCAGGGTCACGCGGTACACACGTTCTGCGCCCGGCTTCCGCGCAGCGGCACGACGCTCCGGGGACGTGCCCGTGCCCTGAGTCCCCACGCCGTCCTCCCGGCACGCGAGCACCTGTACCTGTGGACGCCGGGTTCTTCCCGGTGTTTCGCTATCGCGGGCTGAGCTACCGCGGACGTCTGTGCGCAAGACCGCTGGTCTTCCCTTCCTTCCCTTCCTTCGGAGGTGCCTCCGAGCGCAAGCGCCGGTCACGTGGCAAGTACGTTCACTTTCGTGAGAAATTTCCCAACTGTCTTCTCAGGTACTTGCCCTGATTTTACGTCCCCACGAGTTCCACTTCCTTGCTAACATCTGATAGTCAGGTTTTTTGTTTTTTTGGAATTTAACAAGACATTTTTGTTTTTGTTTTTTTAAGGAGAGAGAGAGAGAGAGCGGGGTGGGGGGGGGGGGTGGAGAGAGGGAGAGATTCCCAGGCAGGCTCCGTGCTGTCAGCACCGGGCCGGACTTGGGGCTCGATCCCACGAACCGTGAGATCATGACCTGAGCCGACATCAAGAGTCGGACATTCAACCGTCTGAGCCACTCAGGTGCCCCAGGTTTTTCTTTTCTTTTTTCAATTTGAGTCTTTCTAGTTGATGTGCAGCGATATGCAATGAATTGGTATTTCTCCGACTAGGGACGTCGAGCATCTTTTCACGTGGTCGTTGGCCATCTGTCTGTCTTCTTTTACCCAAGTGTCTAATGTTTGGGCCACGTTTCGTTGGGTGTCTGTACTTTTGTTGCAGAGCCACAAGAATTCCTTATGAATCGTCAACGCAAAGAGTCACATGTACGTACTGTGCGTATTTTCTCTGTGTCTTGCTGTTTCGTTTCGTTAACGGAGTCTCGGGAAGAGCAGAAGGTGTTACTTTTGACGAAGTCCTATTTTCTACTTTTTCTCCCACAGCAAATGTTTTTTGTGTCCTAGCTGAGGAATCTTTGCTGGTCGGCGTTTCTTGTCCTTCCGGAAGTCACGTACCCTTCGCTTCTACAAACTGGCGTAGGACCCACTTCCTGTGGGGTGGGGCTCAGGGGGAGACCAGGTGACCCCTGCTGCCATCTCCCCTGCCCCGAGCCCTGGGTCTTCCTCGTCACAGCCCAGCCTGGGCCCAGGTGTCCGAGCCCAGGGTGCTAAGAGGGCGGTCCCGCACACTGGACAAGTGCCCTGAGGCTCATGACAAAGGACCGCAAACCTGCCCCTGGCAACAACAGAAATATCTTCGTTTGCAGCTCTGCAGCTGGACGGGGCCTGGCTGGCCCAGGGGAGTGGCCTCAGGGACCTGGTCTGGGCTGTGCCCCAGGAGACAGAGCGGTTCTCCGCAATCATCAGGCCTGCGGACCCGAGGTGAGCCTGTGGCCCAGGGCCCGGGGCCCGGAGCGCGGGCCTGTCTGCCGTGGTGTCCGCTCTAGCCCAGGGCGGAGGAATGTGGTTTGGCTCCTGGGACCGAGGGCATGGGAAGCTTATGTTCAGCTAGAAGAACAGGAAACCCCAAATCCCACGAGATTCACCTGGAGGCTGGAGTCTGCACCCTGGCTGGAGGGAGGGGGCCGTTTCGGGTGGGAGACATTTGTGGGGGGGACAGGAAGGAACAGGGGCTGGTCTAGGCGGACATGGGGTGGGGGAGCTGTAAGAGCAGTTTGGACAGACCCTAACTGAACACCTGGCCCCCGGCGAGGACGCTACCAGGGAGCACACGGCCTTTTATTTCTGTTACTAACTAGGGCTTTGCGTGTGGTGCCTAAGGGCCTCTACCTTGGAGGGGCCTGGCCTTCACGTGGGGGCATGAGGGCCGCCCCCGCTGGCCCTGCCGTGTCCGGGCTGACCCCATCTCTCCAGCTCTTGGACCTCAGTGTCTCTGGCTTGCAAACAGTGTCTGCCGTGTGCTGTGTGGGGTGGGCAGCCCTGGGGACCGTCCTCTGTCCTGGAGGTGCCTGGTGGGCCGTGGGGGTCTGCGTCACGCCTTGCCACCACCGGCCTGAGGGGCCTGGCTGTCCTTGGGCTTGTCCAGCTCCCACCTCCGCTGAGCCTTTAGTCCTGGCCCCCAGGGGCCAGAGCCCTGCTGGTGTGGAACCTGGGAGCTGCGTGCAGGGGGAGCGGCACCCCAGATCCCTGGGCAGGGAGTGGCTTAACGTGGGAATGCCCCTCATCCCAGGGACACCTTGGTCTGGCCCATCTCCCAGGAGTCCCTCCCAAGCCCAGGGGCTTCTCTCCAACCCCCATGGCAGTCATCGGAGGCCCCCCCACTGGGAGCGGTGGCTGGTGGGAACAATGGCTTAAGCGAGCCTCAGCATCGCCTCCGGCTTTGACCCTTCTCTTTAGTGACGGAAACCACACTGGTCCGCACCAGCTGCCAGCCTTTCTGTTCTTTAGCACGAATTGTGGAAAATAACATATCCCAAACAGCACACAGATTCTCTGATTTCCTCTTTTTAGAACATCCAAAGCCACGTCTAACCCCCCCTGCTGCAGTGGCCTCTGGTGATCGCACTCTTCATAAGCACCGGCTCGTGCCGTGACCTGCAAACACAGGCCACCTAAGTCCCTCGGTCCGTGGGGGCCACCACCATATTGGTCTGGGTGGGCCGGGCTTGCCGCCGGAGCAGGTCAGTCGGCAAGACTTTTTCCTTCTCGTGCAAACATCATTGTGAGTGGAGCCCCCCCCCCCCGCCCCCGCCCTGCTCAGACCTCCCAGAGCCACAGCCTCAGCACCTCCAGAGAGGAGCTGGAGCCCCAGGGGGTATGTGCCCTCCTAACCACAAGGGGCTGGGAGATGCGGGGCTGCGGGGGGCGCAGGGGCAGCCCAGCTCCTACACACCCACACTCCCCACGCACAGCCTGGTGCTCAGGCCTGAGCCCTCCGCTTGGGTTAATGTGCTCGTTCAACTAATGTTTGCAGAGCACCTTTGTGGGAGCAGGCACCAGGCTTGCTGCTATAGATTTGGGGTGGGCAGGGATGGGGTCTCAGCCATGTGGGGACGGTGTGAGTGCCCAGAGCTGCCCTAACAGGTGGCCGCAGGTGGGCACCTCGACAACAGAGGTCTCTTTGCTCCCAGTTCCAGAGGCTGGAGTCTGAGATCCAGGAGGGGATGCACCCCCTCCAGAAGCTCCAGGGGAGGGTCCTTCCAGCCTCGTCCACCCCCCGGGGGCCCAGGCGTCGCTGGGTTTGCGGCTGTGTCCTTCCACCTCCGCCTCTGTCCTCACATGGCTTCGCCCCGTGTCTGCATCTTTCTCTTACAGAGACTTTAGTCATTGGATTGAGGCCGCCCCTAATCTAGGATGGTGTCACTTTGAGGTTCTTTAATCACATCTGCAAAGACCTTTTTGAACACGGTCACATTCACGACCCACATCTGGGATCAGGATGGGGACATATTTTTTGGAGAGATGCTATTCCACCCAGTACAGGGGCGCTGGTGACACTCAGCCAGGCTCTCGGGGGAGGCCCGGCCCCTCGGCCCCCTGTGTCACACACTCTGGCTAACGGTCGCAACGGGGATCTGACCACCCTGCCCCTCAGAGGACGGACGGAGCCAGGAGGCCAGCAGCCGGTGGCGGGTCTTTCCTCCCTGCCGGCTCTGTGCCCTGCACAGACGCATCTTGCAGGCCCGGCCCCTCGGCAGTCCCTCTCTGCCACGAGTCAGCAGCGGGGAGCAAGGTGGCGGCGACTGATAACCCCTCAGAACCTCGGCTTCCTCGTCTGCGAAGGGGAGATAATCACGTCTCCCCCACATCCATGGAGGCAGGCGAGGGGAAGGAGGCTCGGAGTGCCCGTCCCTCACCTGTGACGGGCCCGGCCCCCCCCCCCCCCCCCCACACACACCCGCGGTCCCTCAGGGGCTGCAGTTAAGGCTTGCTGAGACCGATTCCTCCCTGGGGCTCTGCTGGGAGCTCGAGACCGGGGCGAGGGGTGTGCACCTGCACGTCCAGGGCCCTGGACCTGGAGGGAGTGGCCCTGTGGGAGGGACCTGGCGGGGAGGGGCACCGGGGAGAAGACGGGCCCACGAGGCTGGAGAAGGGGGCGCCGGGTCTTCACCCCGCCTCCCCTTTCCCGCAGCCCGGTCAAGGGGCCGGGGCAGCAGAAAGATGTGAGCGACCACAGAAAACACTCCCTGAAAGCCATGAAAATGAAGTCAATAAAAGAGATAAAAATGGAAATATCAAGACAGCAACTTCTTCTCTTCTGATTACAAAGCAGGCGGCGGGGGCGGCGCGGGCAGGCGGGAGCAGCTGTGCAGCCGGGCCGGCCCGATAAGGGCCAGGCAGCCTGGGCCCGCGAGATAAAGCCGCGCGGCCGCCTCCAGCCCGCCTGGCCATCAATATTCACACGGCCGAGGCTGGCGCTCCAGATACGGCAGTGCCGCCGCCCGCCGCTGCCGAGGCCTCGTTAATCTGCTCGCGGGCATTTAAATGCCGTGGAAAATGCGGAGTTGAGAGTGGCTTGACACTGGGTTCCCCCCCCCCGCCCCCCTCCCTGGCCATTGTCTCCCTCCTTTCTCTCGTTCATGAAGTTTTCAGATGCAGGCAGAGGACCGGAGGGGAGCGGGAGCCGAGGTGCAGACACCTGACGGAGGGAGGGGTCCCCCCCAGGGGCGGAGGGGTCCCCCCCAGGGGCGGCGGGCCCTGGCTTTCGGGGCTTTGGGGGCCACGGTCACCAGGAGGAAATGGCTCTGCAGAGTGTGAGCCAGGGGAAGGGCCCCCCCCCCCAAGCCTCATCCTTCTGAGTCTTTCTGTGTGGGGCGTGGCCTCTTCCTCCTGAGCTGTCAGCCCGCCGGCAGAGACAAAGGCTCAACACAACCATACAAACAAACGCACAATTACGGGAAAAGAACAGTAAGGGATGTGACGCAGGCAGAGAGGTGGGAGGAGGGAAAGCCGACCACGCCCCTCTCCCCCGACACCCTCCGTGGCTCCCATCTCCAGAGGGAAAACCTCAAACTCCCAGAGGTCCCAGCCTCCTTCCTCTGGTTTGTTTTTAAAGTCAGGCTAGTTCTGCACAGGGCCTTTGCACGTGCTGTGCCGCCTCCCAGGGGCCCTCTTCTCCCAGACGTCTGCTGGGTTCCTCCGTCGTCTCCTCCAAGTCTTTGCCAAATGTCACCTCCGCATAGAGCCCTCTCTTAACCGCCCTCCTGCCTCCCTAATCCCGGTTACTGCATTGTCCCTGCCTCGCTCCCAAAGTGGTAGTGCCACAGGAAGAGCATCTGAGTCTGGTTATCCACTGCTGAAACCTCAGGGCCTGCCGGGCACATGGTAGGTGCCCACTGCATACTCAGTGCTGAAGGAGAAGGACCATCACAGAGGCGCCTCGGCCATGTGCTGGAGGTGGGAAGGTGTCGTGGTGATGTCACAGGAGCTGTGGTTACACTGACCACACCCCGACAGATAGACCACACCCACACCCACTGACCACACTCAGCACACAGCACCCACACACACAGCTCAAGCTACCCCGTAAACATGCCCACATGTGGGCTCCAGCTCTAGGTACGGCCATGGGACGGGCAGGTGGATGCCAGCGGTCATGCATGGAAAGAGCAAGAACGAGGGATATGGCAGAGCACTCTGGTACCTCCCTCCATGCAGGAAATGCTGCCTGAATCCCAGTTCCAGTGATGGTTTGTGTCGGCAAGGTGGCCCCACTAACAGGGGCCTAAAGGAATGACCTACGAGCCCAGGCACTGAAATGACTGCACAGCTTCTCCGAGGCTGCTCCCTGCCCCGGCGCCACTGCCCTGCCCCATCGCTCTTTTCCTTGCTTATGCTTCTCTCTGTTAGAAACTCCTGGATTCTTCTATCCAGCCAGGCTTCTGTGGGGAAGGAACAAAGGGAGAGGGAGGACCCCCACCCCCAAAACAAGATGCTAAGCCCTCCGGCCAAGCAGACAGGACCTTGGAGGGAGGCTGGGCCATCTCAGGATCTGTCCCTGGGTCCCCTTCCAGGTGGGGCCCTTCCATTGTCACCAGCAAGACTTTATAGAACCGTGGTCTGAGACATTAACTTTGTGCGTTAAGACAAATATTTAAAAACCACTAGGATGCATTGCATGTGGAAAACACGAACACTGTGAACTTCGGGCTTGGGGACGTGTATGTGAGTACAGATGGCCAGTACTGCTCACAACCCTCCCTGCACTCTGCTCTTGCTTTACACATGCTCACGAGCTCAATGTGCCGTGACTCTGTGAGATGGGCGTTCTCGTCACCTCCATTCTGCAGCTGAGGAAACAGAGGTGAGTGGGTGACGTGCCCACATTCAGCTTGGACTTTGGAGTCGACAGACCAGGTGCACACGCTCCCCAGTTGGATGCACCCAGATGGGTCCCCTCTCTTCTCTGAGCCTCTGTTTCCTCGTCTGTGCTGGGGACACCCCATTACGGATGCTGTGGGGAGCAAGCGGGCACGGCACTCAGGAGATGGACGCTGCTCCGGACCCTCATGCAGCACAGTCCCCTCTGACCCAGACGCAGACGGGGTGAGGCCTCACTTCCCCCAGGCTGAGCCGATACAAGCAAGCACATTCAAAGAGAAACGTCAGAGCACAAAGAGGGGGCCGCAGAAAGCACAAGGGCCACAAGAATAGCCTAAGTCCTAACTTTAATCCCCGAGGCACACGTTTGGTTGTGCAGAGCCTCTCAAAGTCAGAAGTGCCAGACCCTGCACTTTTGGGCAGTGGCCCTCTGGCCAGCCCTGGCCAGGCTCTCCCGGCATTGTCCTTGTGGCTGCTTCTCATCTCGGGGACTGCCGGTGCCACTGGCTCCCCTCCCTTGATGCCGGTCTGCCTCTGCCTCTGGCTTTACTCATAAGCAAATGCCAAGTCACCCGGTCCAGAGCTCCTATCCAGCAGAAAAGCTCTGCGCAAATATCAGCAATCATTAATAATCATTAATGAGAATTATAAATACATGAGAATTATGATAGGAAGGTCTTCTTGAGAGTGGGCACCCAATGGGACACGGGGACCCTTGGCTAGCCCACCTGCCTGTCCCCTCCTCCTGATCACAGGCTTTGACTGTTCCACTCAGGCTGGCTGTGGGTTGGTTCGGGGCCATTGGGATAGTCCGTGGTGGTTCAGCGACAGACCCGCCTCCTCTACAAATGTGTAGCTCTGATGGGTAGGTGGCCCCAGCATTCCCAAGTGTAAAGTCGGGTGGTGGGTGAGCGGTATCTAAAACTGTTCAACATTCCCCTTCTTCCTTGAAGCTTTGCAAGGAGGAGGCATGAAGTTGGAGTGGGGGGGGCGGGCGGTGTGTCTGTGTGGGCAGGTTTGACTGCTGGCCCCTCCTTATTCCAGCTGTGGGACCCTGGACAAGGTACTCCTTGCTCCAAATCTCAGTTTCCTCATCTGCAAAGTAGGCACAATATTGCTGACCTCACAGGCCATTACGAGGACTGAACGAGCTAACACATGTGGTGCATGCAGCCAGGGACACACGGGTGTCACAGCTCCTGCTATTGTGGCCACAGCCCCATCGCACTGGATGAGGCTGCCCAGGGGATGAACAAATGAATGAACAGAGTCGTGGGCAGTGATGACAAGGCACAGGGGATGAAATCTGGGGGCGGAGGGCCTTCCAGATCAGCTCCTCTGTCCGTGGTGCTGAACCCAGGCAGCCTGCCCACCCTCTCCCAGCAGTCTGACCCAGGTGACAGGCAAGAAAGCCTCAGGAAAGATGGTCAGAAAGAGAGGGAGAGAAAGACACAGAGAGCCAGCCAGCCAGAGACACGGACTGACATTGGACACAGGTGCACCTGTACTGACACGTCACCAGGAGAGAAGAGGAACTTCGTTTCGATGGCATCTTTCAAGTCATGATTTCTCAGGATATTTATCATACGGTTATTTGCCTCCACTCTCCATTCCCCACACATGTCGGTGTATCCCCCGGAGAGGCAGGCTCGCCGGTGTGAGGGTGTTAGGGATACACGGATATGTGTGTGTGCAGATATACACGGACTCGTTACAGCAACTGGACCACACGCACTTTGGCACCTGGTTAACCCCCTTCTGTGGGGCTGCCGTCTGGTGCTGGAAGCGAAGGTGCTGTGCGGTGGGGAAAGAGGGCAAGATGCACCCCAGACGTGAGCTGGAGCCCCCGGAAAGCCTCAGCACGGCTCCCGGCTGCGTCTGTGACCTAGGGGCTGGGCGGCCCGCAGACACTGGGCTGCATCACAGAGCTGGATGTCCCCACGCCCCAGGATCAGAGTTGGTGAAGGGGGGAGGGGACGGTGGCACAGTCACAGGTCTGGCCACATGCCACAGGTGACTCCATAGACCCAGACAAGGGGTAGCTTCCCCTTCGCCTCCAAATCCCCCTCAAGACTCTCCCTCTGGACCCACTGTGTCTAAACCCTACAGGAAGGGAATCTGCGGAAATGCAGTCCAGCCCTATGGGCTGACATGTGACAAGGCTGCTGCTGTGAGGTGACAGGTGGTGAGCCTGGAAGGCCACCTGTGGTTTGGGGTCAGCTCCTCTTGGGTCAGAGCAGGGCTCTCACCTGGGCATCTGGCTTGCATCCTGGCTAATGTCCTCGGGGTGGGAACTGCCCACCTGTATGACTGGCTGTGCCCTTTGGGGGCCGATGCCAGGTCTGGCCTCCCCTCCCCATCGGCCAAGCTCCCTACACCTGCTGAACCTGGCAGCCCCAGCCCAGTGAGGGGAGGCCACCTGTCTCCTGTGTGTGGCCAGGGCCCATCGTGGTGAGTGGGGCCCCATCTCTTCTTGCTCATGGGTTATGTCTGAAGCCTTCTGCTGGCTCCCCCCGATGCCAAGAAGGACAGAGCCTGTGGGCCAATGATGCAGACAGATACGGGCACTGACATCAACCCCAGCACATGTCCTCCCTGGGCCCAAACGTGAAAGGACTTATTACAAATGGCGACTCATTCATTTTTCTCTGCTGGCGTTTGGGGCCTACTGTGTGCCAGGGAAATGCAGAGATGAGGAGACAGTCCAGAGTGAGGCCCACAACGCTGTCAGAAACATGGACACGGTCAGTAGGATACGGCTCATCACGCCCACGGCCAGATAGCGCTTTAGAAACTCAGCCCAAAAAAAAAAAAAAAAAAAAGAAAGAAACTCAGCCCGGCCAACACCGGCTGTCCCCCACGCCGCCGGTCTGTTCATAGCCCCTGCTCAGAATGCAGCGTCGAGAAAGGTTCTGATGCCAGGTACAGAGACAGCCGGGACTGATCAGTGTTGTCTGCTACGGACACAGTACTGGGAGAAGCATGGGGCGAGGGAGGCCAGGTACGGGTGCTTATGGGAAACTGAGGTCCAGAAAGTTACAGTGGCTTGTGCAAGGTTCCGGAACAGGCGATCCGCAGGACTGAGACCAGAAAGTGCCTTTCTCTCTCCTAATTTGGATTCTGTCCAAGACCTCAGAGTGGACCCCAGAGTGAGCTTCCCACAGGGAGGAGTGAACGTCTAGGGCCCGTGTCCTTTGCCGGTTCTGTGACCCCTGCAGTAGCCTGGCCGCCTGCAAGTCTAGCCAGAGAACAAAGTGCAGACAGACACCTGGGGCCCTGCAGTGACCCCGCTTCTACCCAGGGCCTTGCCCTCAACGTTGCCAACGATTTCCCTGAGACTAAGCGGCTTGAGCGGCCCTTCAATTGCCCACCCCCAGCCCCAGGCTTCACTCCTTAGAGTGGTTCAGCCATTCCCAGAGCATTTAATGGCAGGAATGCCCAGAAGAGGCAGTACACACTGGAGGGAACATGCGGAGAGGTTGTCCCAGGGAAAGGGCTTGGCCCAGAGTGGTCCAGTGTAGGTCCTAAACCCAAGTAGGGAACCAGGACTAAGTTGCTCTTCCTGTGTCAAGGGGAGGAGAGATTTGCAGAACTGGTGTCAACTCCTCCCTTTTGTGTCTTGGGCACACACGGCAGAAGGCGCACACGGCTGAAATCGCTCTGCCCAAGACTGGGTGCTGGGACTTTGTGGTGGAAAGTTTACCAACTTAGGAAGTTAAGCCTCTACTTTGGACACACATATATTCATCAACCCACCCATCCACCCATCCACCCACCTGTTCACAGAGGTCGCGCCATGTGCCCAGGTGCTATGCCAGCCTTTGGGAAGTACCACAATCAACACCTCGTCCACCCTCAAGCTCCTGATCTAAGGTAAGGTTCCAGGTAGGGGTGCGCTCACCCTGGGAGCTGCAGAGGTGATCCCCTGGGGCGCAGGAAGGAACCAGTCCCTTCGTTCGTATGCATTCTCCCCATCTCATATTAAAGGACTGCTGTGTATGTTTTTGAGGCACAGAGAGGGGCTCAGCCACGTCTTTCTGCCAGGGGCCGCGATCAAGGGAGTGAGCAGGGTGAACACGAACAGTGCTGCAACGCAGACTGAGGGAGGGGAGCGGGCTCCAAGGACGGGGTGCTAGGCTGCGGGACACAGGGTGCTCAGAGACTTAGGAGATCTTCTCAGAGGAGACGGGGATTCATTTGGGTCTTGAAAGATGAGTCTGTTCCATGGAGAAGTGGCTGAAGAACATTCCATGGGCAGAACAAGCACGAGGAGGCCAGGGCGGGGAGTGGAGAGGCGGGGGCGCCGGATGGGGACAAGATGGGTACGGCCTTTGATGTGGGTTAGCCAGGCAGCTTTAACCCCATCCTGGGGCGATGGCAGCTGTTGAAGGAGGACAAGGGAATCAGATCTCCTCTACGAGCTACGAGAGAGCTACGAGTGAGTGAGCGTCTGCACGGAGTTCTGAGGGCCAGGGGGAGGGGGAGGCTGGCATGCTGGGGCCGGAGAGCCGTCCAACTAAGTGTGGAAAGCCAGGTGCTGCCTGCTGTGACCACTATCGGGTAACTCTTGCTGCACAACAAAACACCCGAATGTCAGTGGCTCTGAACAATAGTGATTTCTTGTTTCTCGTGACTGTGGGTTGTCTGCTCCTGCCTGGGTGTGCCTGCAGCTGCTTATGCCAACGAGTCTCTGGGCTGGAGAGCCCACAGAAACCTCACTCACAAGCCTCAGATGGCACTCAGTGTGCCCCCGAGGCCTCCATGAGCCAGACCAGCCTCCTTCCCTCAGGGTGGGGCTCCCAGACTGAAGGTGAAGTGGTGGCCACACAGCCTCGTAGGGCCTGGACTCCAAACTCACATGACAACATTCCTGCCACATCCTATTGGTTAAAGCAAGTCAGGAGCCCAAACGGGCTTGGGGGTTTGCAGGAGGGGTTTCTGCAAATCCTCTGCAGCCACACTTGATGGACGATGGGGACGGGTATCCTGGTGCCGGGACAGGGTCTGTGCAGCTCATGCATTTCCTGAATGTCTGGCCGTGGGCGGCCTCAGGAAGAGAGGAGGGGAGAGGCAGGCGCCACCACATGGAAAAGCAGGTTCGGGGGGGGACCTGCAGGGGCTCTGTGTGGCCTCTGTGTGGAGGGGCCAGAAGACCCTGGATTGGATTCTGCGGGTGACAGGGAGGTGCCCCAGGCTTTGGGGCAGAGAGGGGGAGGACCGTGAGGAGCCGGCCAGGTAAGTGATGGGGGCAGCCCGACCCTGCAGCAGGTGGGTGGCACAGGGGGCACGTCTGCTTGGCCCAGGGAGGGACTTGGGTCAGCCCCAGCTCTGGCCTCCCACCCCGCTTCCTATCTTTGGTGCCCTTGCCAGGAGGCCTTTCCCAGGTCCCGGGGGAGCCTCGGCAGGCCCACGGCCCACAGCCACCCTGGCCCCATGCCCTCCTCCCCACCCAGGCCAAACCTCCAGCCCAGAGAGGAAAGAAGAGATCCTCAGATCAAGAAACCACTGGGGAGAGCTTTAAAAAAATGCAATTAAATAGAAAATAATTAAATCCAATTAAAAGTGAACCACGGGGGAGTGCTGAGGGCCTCGGTGTGAGAGCTCAGGCTGCCTCCGCCCTGTCTTGGCAGCCTTCCCGGTGCTCGGTTGTTGGACTTTTAAGGTGGACTTTTAAGGCCCCTCCCAACACCCTCGCAGGCCAGGCACTGCTCCCCGCCCGCTGTTCCTGCCCCCAGGGCTCCCCTGTGCCAGACCCTGCTCCCTCAGGGCTGCCATCAGAGCCCCCAGGAGCTTGTCCGTGCAGATTTGATGGCTCCATCCTGTCCCCGGTGGTGGACCTTTGGACTACAAATTCATAGTAAGCCCCAGGCGACTCTGGTGGCTGGTGGCTATAGTCCGGCACACTCCCTTCAGAGACGATTAAAACCTGTGACCCAGAGAGGTGGCCCGTGGCACTGGGATGGGGCACAGCAGAGGGCTGTCAGGCTGCAGTGTGGGGGGCAGGTGCGGGAGGCGGGAACAAGCCTCCCCCGACGGGCTTCCTCCCCAGAGCATCCATTTTGACGTGTGCCAGCTGTTTGCCAGGAGGGGGCCGTCTCCCCAGGGTCCAGCCCAGCACAGGTTCACGTCCGTGAGACGGAACTGCTCAGGGCCGTCAGGAGAACAGGTCTTGGAGGGACAGCTCTGCCGGTCATCTGTGCACCCTGTCCAGGAGCACATTGCCCTTTGCATGATGAGCACCTAGTCCTGGGGCCGGGTTGGAAAACCCACAGAGGGCGGCTGAGGGGGCCTGTCTGCCCCCAAATAATGCTCCAAGGTCATTGGTAGCCAGAAATCCCCTTCTTGGAGGGAGGGCAGTGTCTGGAGAAGGCATCCTTTTTATTTAAAAAATAATGATTTTTAAAAAGTTTTTTAAATTTATCTTGAGATGGAGATAGAGAGCAAGTAGGGGAGGGGCGGAGCGCCAGGGGGAGAGAGACTCCCAAGCAGGCTCTACGCTGTCAGTGCAGAGCCCGATGCGGGGCTTGAACTCACGAACTGCAAGACCATGACCTAAGTCGAAATCAAGAATCGCACGTTCAACCCTCTGAGCCCCCCAAGCACCCCGAAAATAATGTTCGATGGGGCTTAAGCGCCTACAACAAGACAACAAAAGCCAACGACCAGCACTGTAAGACAGAAATCGAAACGTCCCCTTGGTTCCTGACTGCCAGGGCCTCAGTGTCCCCGCACCCTTCCCGGGACAGCTGCACACAGGCTTACCTGTGTGACTACGTGGTGTCACAGGATACCCGCGTGAGTGTGCGTGTGTGTGTGTGTGTGTGTGTGTGCGTGAGCCATCTGCCCATGAGTGTGTCTGCATCTCCCAGCCTGTCCCTGCCCGAAGGGCAGCCCCTGGCAGGACAGCGAGCCCCCGGGGATCACCCGGGGACCGAAGCCCAGCCCCACCTCGGAGATCCTGAGCCCGACTCGGGATGTGTCTGGTAGGAGTGACTTTGTGACTTCCTCATCCTCAGGTGATTCTGGTATTTAGCCAGCACTGAAACCCTGAGGTGGAGCCCAGCTGAAAGCCTTCCCACTTTCCCCCCGACAGTCTGCTTCTGCTTCTATCGTTCTCCCAAACACTGAGCTTTCTGTACGGACCCCACAGCTGTTCCTCAGCGATGAGCCCTCTGCCACGTGGCCCCGGGCAAGCGTATCGGGTGAATCTCTGAGGCAGACGAGGCAGGTCAGGGGCATTTCCAATGCAGTCAGTCCGCTCTGGAGAACAGGGTGTAAAATCCTGCTCTCTGGGGACAGGGTCTGCTAGCCTGCAGGTGCAGAAGTTGCATTGGGTTTGGTCTGAGCAGGCTTAGCTCCTGTTGCATTTGCCAGTTCAGATCTGAAGGGAAGGGCGCGTGTGCTACGAGCAGTCACAGGGTGGACTCTGGGCAAACATTTTAGACCTGCTCTCTCAACCTGCATCCCACCCGCTTCCCGCTTGGACAGGCTGAAAGCAGACAGCCAATCCTGGACTCCTCTGCAGCTAGCTCTCTGGATGCAGACAAGGTCCCACCAACTAGCTGTTTTCAGAGAGGCCGGACAGGTCCCGGGGAAACCGTGAGCCACGACCACCTCTAGCTCAGGGTTTTATGGGGCAGGGCTAGAAGCGGCCCGCATCCTTCCCACCCAGAGCTCTGCCCAGCCCCCCAAACAGCGAGGAGGTATGGAAAACAGGGTCTTCCCACGTGCCTGGAGGATGAGGGCCAGGGCTTGGTCAACGCAGCACTGACTTTAATATGAAGACGTAAATGGTTTTGGTTTTCCTTTCCTAGGAGAGCACAGAGGAGGGACTGAGCTGACAGGGGAGGGCCCAAGGGAGGACAGAGGGGGTTGCTGCACCATCTGGAACCTTAACCTTCTAAATGGACACCAGCTAGGGAGGGAGGGAGAGAACACAGTGCCTTCCCCTCAGAGTACCCTGGAGAGCCAACCACGTGGCCCTGCCTGACTACAGGCTGGAGCGCAGTCTCCACACGGGTGGAGGCGGTGATGTCCCCTGCAGGCAGGCACAGGGGGCACATGTGGACTGGACTTTCCTCAGACCAATGAGGGGGCCCCAGAGTATTTTGAGAGGCGGATGCCGTATGATCTAAGATGCTCACACTGGGGAGGAGAGACCACAGCTCAGGTCCATCTGGGCAGCCTCACCCTTCAGAGGCTCTGGAGGCCCTGGGACTGAGGACAGAGGGAAGGCTGGAGGCCAAAGGACCCAGATGGAAGAACGGAGCTCCGGAGGGGAAGGGGAGGATGGTGTAACCCTGGGAACACCGTCACGGAAACGCCGTATTCGGCCGGCTTCTGCTGCTCACCGCCTGTTTGTCCAGCTGAAAGCCAGGACACGGAGGGGAAGTCGGCCTCCATGGTACCCCTGCCAGGTCGCAGAAGGGTGCCCAGACCCTTGCCCACCATTCTGCACGCAGCTCACACCCTAGGGCCCATGCATTGGGGGCTGGACGCCAGGTGTCCCGACGGCCTGGTTATCTGTGCAGAGTGTCTCTCGGTCGGACCGGGGCTGCGGGTCCTGGGCTCTTGGCCCCTGTCCCTGCCGCTGGCAGCCTGCTCCAGGGGCGGCACTGAGCTCGCGCCCCCTCCCTGCCCCCGGCCGCCCTCCCTCTACCTTCTGGGAGGACACCTGTCTCCGGCCTTCCCTCAGGTCTTCCTTCGGCTCTGCAGCGGCTCACCCCAATGGCAGAGTCTTGCCAGACAAGGCAGCCCGTCCCCGAGGAACGAGGAACGAACCGCGGGCCGCGTCGTCGACGCTGTGCGGGATCCTACCTTCCGCACCCGCTGCGGCGCCTCCGGGCTCACGATGGGCGTGGCTCCTGCGCAGGCGCACTGCCTGCATGAGCACGCGGCCTAATGATCATTGGGCCCAGCGTGTGTCAGTCACCCCACGTGGGGGGGGGGGGGGGGGAAAGGTGCTTACACGACCGGAAGTGAGGTCGGCCGCATTTGGCTGACGGGCCAGAGCCAGGGGGTGGCGACTGTCGGTGAGGCAGCGGGCAGGTGCCCGGCGGGCACCGAGCGGCACCGGCTTCCCTGGTCTGGGCCACGTTGGGGTCTGGCTCCTCCGCCTCTCCGTCCCACTCCCCTCCTCCTCTCCCTAGGTAGTTAGTGGGAGGGGGCTCGGGGAGCCCGGACAGCGAGGTGGTGCAGGGCACGTCTTGCTGAGGGGGCGGCTGGAGCGGGCTGCAGCCTGCTTTGGGGCCCCCGGTGCGGACAGCCGGAAAGACCGGCTGAGCTGGCGGGGCCGGGGCCCCCGCTGGCAGAAGGACACGACTCCGGGCTGAGACCCCCTCCCAGGAGCCCGCCGTGTGGACGCCCTCCGTCTCCCCAGCGCCAGGGTGGCCTGTTTTAGACACCGTGGCCGTTCGTCACCAGCAGGGAGGAGCAAGATGCGTGGGGAGATGCTGACCTGTGTTCCCCAGCCAGGGCTGCTGCTTCCGTGCTTCCTCTGGAACGGGGGCCATGCCCGCTTGGAGAAGGACGTGGGGGGATGCTTGCTTCGCGTCGGCTCTCGGCTCTCGGAAGGGGCCGCTGCCTTGGCCCTCGGCTTTGCCAGCCCGCCGGTGGGGCACCCTGTTGTCTGCCCACCCACCGGCCTTCCTTCACTTACCCTTCAACGATTGGTTCGGAAACGGGCATGTGACCCAGTACGAGACACTTCAGGAGACCATCCTTCCCCCTCTTGAGGGAGATCTGTAGGAGGACAGAGCACCTCTCTCGATGCCAGTGAGCCATGTCTGGGTGTGATGCTGGGGTCGCTGGGCCATCTTGCTCCCGGCCTTGTGTTGGACCGCCCCGCCTCCGAGGATGCTGGCAGGAGACGTGAGATCAGAGCCAGGAGCTTGGTTGGGCATGGTGCAGACCGCAGCGCGTTTCCTTCTTCCTGAATCCCGTGAGTGTGGTCCAGGTGGGTGCTCTCCATGCAGGGTGTCTGAACAATGGTGACTGAGCCCGAGCCTTCAGTGACGGGCTGTGGGCCAACTTGCCTGAGCTTTACCCCGGAAAGCAAACAACCTTGCCCTTGGCTTTGCAGGGGGGGCATTCTGTCTACCAAGGGTGTTTGCTAAACCGCCGTCCTTGACTAAGGTGGTTGGGACCAAAAGAGGTTTGCTTGCAAACTGTGCAGAAGCATGACAGACCCAGGGAAGTGGTGGTGACGTGAAAGGAATATGAGTCTCTGATGACATCATGCAGCCATTGAATCAGCCCGAGCGGGATCCTGCCCTTTTCTGAACTCCGTTTGGGGAGGTAACATTTCCTTACCGTTTAAGCTTGTGGTGTGCACCTGAGGCCACCTGCCTCTCGCTTTGTCTGCTCCAACAGGCTTTGCTGAGTCTCACCCGCTGTCAACAGTGTGATGGGGGTGGCGAGGGGGGTAATTGAAATCCGGTGCTCATCTTGCTAGGGTGTGGTGAGACCCAGGTGAGGTTTGGTCGGCAGAAGTGTCTAGAAAACCAGAACATATCGGCAGAAAGACATGGTTGTCTATATTCTTCTTGTTCATCCCTGGTCAGAGATGGGGACCTGGTTTCCCAGGTGCTTTGTCACCCGCTTTGTCACAGCAGTTGAAGTGCAGGTTTAGGCAGGAGGAGTCCCCCGCGCCCCCAGCTATGGCAAACTTCTGTCGGAAAGGCTATGACCCGGCAAAGGTGGGGGTGGACTGAGACCCGGGAGGGGGAGGACACTAGTGTTCTGCTAGGTGGGGGCTACACACTGAGTGTCGTGTCCCCCAAATTCATCTGTGGAACCCAGCCCCCAGCGTGATGCTGTCGGGAGGCCATGAGGTCAGGAGGGCAGAGCCTCGTGATGGGATTGGAGCCCTTGCCCCTTGCGCCCCGCGGGGACACAGCAAGAAGACGGCCGTCTGTGCCCTGGTCATGGAGCTCCAGCGTCCAGGACTGTGAGAAACCAGGGGGTGTTTGTAAGCCCCCCAGCCTGTGGTGGTTTCGTCCTAGCAGCCTGGATGAGCTGACCGGGGATGGGCGGGGGGGAGGCTGTGGGGGAGGAACGAGCTTACGGGGGCGGGGAGCGAAGGCCGTCTGTAGGTATGTTTGCATCCCAGGTCGTAGGCCATGCCGGCAATCTGACAGGTCAGGGGTGAGCAGGGGAGCTGCCCCACGTCCTCACGACAGCTCCGTCCGTGGGTCTTTTTAACCGCAGCCACTCTGCTGGGCTTGATCTTCTCATATGTCTACTGGCCGGCGGGTTTCTTCTTTTATGAAGGGTCAACATCGATTGCCTGTTTTTCTCCCTGACTCGTAGGAGTTGTTTATACGTTTGGGGTGACAGTCTGGCCCGCGGTGCCTGGCGTGGCAGTCCTGCCTCGCCGCGGCCGGCACGCAGCACCGGGCCCTTCCCGTGCCCGGCATCGTGTCCGCTCTTCTGGGCACCCTCAGCCCACACCCCCGTCCCGGCCCAGCACTTCCCAGCGGGGCACACGCGGAGCTCACAACACTCGTGCGGCTCGACCTGCAGGGAGTGGGACGGTTCCGTTTTGTTTCACCTGATGCTTGCACACTCAGCTGACCACGGTTTTGGAACGTCCGTGACGGTCCTGTGGAAGTGTCGCGTGGCGTTCTGAAACAAGAGGGGAGGATGCCACCGCGTCATATCCTGATCCAGAGACCGGGCTTGTGGACAGAGTCTTAGAGCCACACTCCCCACGTGGACGCGTAGATGCTACACGTACATATGCACGCCCGCGTACACACACACACACACACCCACACACATACATACGTGCACGTGCACACACGCACACACACCACATGCATACATATACACATCCCCCGCGTGCACACGCACCATGCAATACAGCTGCTCACACACATGCGCCACACACAGGCACCCACACGCCACACACGTATGTACTTATACACCGCACATGCACACTGCATCTGCACTCGCACACACCACACGTGCGTGCACACACCCCATGTGCACATACGTGTACTCGCACATGCACACCACGTATGCACGCATACATTCATGCACCCACCGCACGCACGTGCGCACACACAGCACCTTGTTCTCCCCAGGGGCCGCCGAGGGGGGCCCGGGCGATTGTCCCCCTGCAGAGTCTTCCTCTGTCCTGTAGGACCTCAATTCTTAGGAGCTAGGATCTCTGCACCAACGCGGGTGGGGGAGTGCCCGCCAGGGCCCGGTCCGCCACATCTTTGGACCTACCTGCGAGGTCCCCTCTGGTAGCCTGGCCTCCTGCCCCCCGGACTCGGACCCCTTCCCGTCTGGGCCTGGGCTGCTGGTCTCCCGGGGCCTCCAAGGCACCCGCTCCTCCTCACCCCTCGCCCTCCCCACTCTGTTGCTCGAGCCCGGCTCTGCCACGCGTCACAGGCCCGTGTTCGGCAACAGCTGGCTGAGCTTAATTAAGCCCCACGGTGCGGGTTTCCACCTGGTGAGGAATTAACAACAATAACAAAATAGTCAGTCTCCGAGGGCGGGGTGCGAAGAGGTGGGCCGCAGGGCGGGAGTCTCCTGAATTAGCCCGCAGGTCCTGGCTGTCAGCAGCCAGTCCAGGTGCGACGTGACCCGTCCTCTGCTCCTTGCCATCCTTCCCGCGGGGATGGTGGCCTCAGTCCGCAGGTGCCTCTGCGTCCTTCCCCGTGGGAGAGACGAGACACAGGCAGCCTCGCTCCACAGGTAAGAAGGCCGGGATCCTGGAAGGCTCCGTGCTGTGCGGGGCCCCTGCGTGGCCATCCAGGACACAAGCATGTTCACAGTTCACCAGGGTCCAGGCGGAACGACACCTGAGCTGTGATTGAGGCCCGCGCGCAGGGTGCTCTGGGAGTGGGGGCAGGGGGGATGCTGGATGTACTGCGGGGGACCCGGAGGGGGTCCCTCGGCAGTGTCTTTGCTCTCCACGGGGCGGGGGGGGGGGGGGCGGGCAAAGGTGTTGCCAGCGGAAGGGGCCCAGAACCAGGACTGGGAAGAGCCGCAGAGCGAGTGGAGTCCCCACAAGGGTCCACAGCCTTGGGTGCCACCGAACCTCTTGCTCACGGAGCCTGGGCTCTGCAGAGGGTGGGGGATGGTGGTCCCAGGAGGGTCCCAAGTCTCATCCCTGCAGGCTGGAGTTTTCAGGTGGCCTGGCTCCTAACACAGTGCTCCATGCACTGTACCAGATGCGCCCACCAGCTCTGCACAGGGAAGAAGCACATGATGGAGGTGACTCAGGAGAGGCACTCCAGCAGTGTAGACACCCCTGGGAAGGCACTTTCCAGGAGACTCAGTGCTGGGCAGGACTGGCTGGCGCCTTGTGAGGTCCACCTGTGTGCACAGATTGAATCCTTTAAAAATGCTATTTATAATTGGATCCCCATCTGCTTCCAAAGAGGGTTTGGGAAATGCAAGAAACAACTGAACTGTGTGAATAGAAATGGCAAGGTGATTCGTAGATTATCGGACCCCAAATCAGCCCGAAGTTTTGTTCTGAACTTCCTGGCACTGACGGCAAAAAGAGAAACAAGAAGAATTTGTCAACTATAGATTTACATTTGTACGTTCAGATTTTTCAGGAAATTGTAGGAGAGGAAGGCACTTTCAGGGAAATCCGTGATAGGCCTGAAATGGGTCCCTACTCTCTGGCTTCAAGAAAAATCAGTCGACCTTCCTGAGGCAGGAATAATAATCGTGACTACTTGGTTCCACCTGCTACCTGCTCGCCGTGGTGGCGGGCAAGCTCAAGATCACGGTGCAGAGCGTGACTGTGTGTAGGGCGGTTATTGTGTTCCGGTAACCTTCTAGACGGCAAGGATGTGGTCACATCGCCCGTTCAGGTGGACCACTTGTCCTGAAGTTCCCAGGTCAGTTCTGATCTGCCTGTCATCCTGACATGGCCATCCCACCACTGTCCAAGCAGCTTGGCTTGGGGACGGATCGCGTCACCGTATACGTGTGTGTACATGTGTGTGTTTGTATTACGAAGTCCATGATCTCCGGGAGAACCTATTATGAAAGATTTAACAAGATACTAAGTCCGGGGAACAAGAGGGGATATCTGCAAGATGTTGATTTTGAAGACGTAGGTTGGTTCCATAGATCATGGGGGCTTCGGTCCTTGTCTCAAAGGCTCAGGAGTGGGAAGGAAAAGGAGGTGCAGGAAGCAAGCTCCGGGCAGCTCCAAGAACCTTCTGGGCCCTGGGCACCCAGAGAGGGCAAGAAACAGCACCTCTCTGAGGCTCTTCTTGTGTGTAAAGTGAGGTTGTTGTGAGTGAGGAGATGGATGTACAAACAGCCAGGCAGATCAAGGTACCTGCAGTCAGGTGTAGGTGGCTTCAGGATTCTCGGCACCTCGCCGCGGGCACAGACCCTTTCCGAGCTTCCGGTTCGTCAGCAAAACCCCAAGACTCACCCTGCCCGCAGCCAGACAGCTGCCACTTCAGCGTGGGAAAGGTTTTAATTATGAATTCGTTTTGTCATCTGATATATGACTTTTCAGAGTTTCCATTTCTTCTTGTGTCAGTTTTGGTAATTTGTCCCTCAGAGGGTTTACCTATTGGAGCGCCCGGGTGGCTCCGTTGGTTAGGCGACCGACTTCGGCTCAGGTCATGATCTCACGGTCTGTGAGTTCGAGCCCCGCGTCGGGCTCTGTGCTGACAGCTCAGAGCCTGGAGCCTGCTTTGGATTCTGTGTCTCCCCTTCTCTCTACCTGCTCACACTCTGTGTCTCTCTGTCTCTCAGTAATAAATAAACGTTATAAAAAATTAAAACAACAACAACAAAGGGTTTACCTATTTCCACTAGTTGTCAAATTTATTGGCATAAAGTTGTTAGTAATATTCTCTTATTTCCTAATGTCTGTGGGGTCTCTGGTGATGTGCTAGCTTTCATTCCTGATATTGGAAATTTTTGTCTTCTGTGTTTCTCTTTTCCTGAGTAATCTAACTAGGAGTTCATCAATTTTTATTAATCTTTTCAAAGAACTAACTTCAGGTTTAAAAATTTCTCTATTATTTAATTTATATTTTATTGATTTCTGATATTTATTGGATTCTTCTACTTTTTAAAGCTTAATTTGCTCTTTTTTCTAGATTTTCAAGGCGAAAGCTTAGATCATTTTTAAAAAACCTTTATTCTTTTCTAACACAGGCATTTAAAGCTGTGATTTTTACTTTAAGCACTGTTTTGGCAACATCCCACAAATTTTGACGTGTCATGTTTTCATTATTATTTGGTTCAAAATATTTTTTAATTTTCTTTGTGATTTGTTATACTCATACTTAGAAATTTGTCATTTAATTTCCAAACACTTGAGGGAATTTTGCATGTATCTTTAATGCAATTGATTTCCAACTTTACTACAGTTGAATATATTCTGTGTTAATTTAAACCTTCCAAATTTATTGACATGTGTTATGGTGAACAATCCACGTGCATTTGAAGAAAAAGGTATATCCTGGTTTTGTTGAGTGGGGTGAGTGCCCTGTTAGGTCATGTTGGCTCACGTGGGTTGATAGTGTTATGTGTTTACGTCCTTGCGGATTTTGGTGTCCACACATTCAATCAGTTACTGAGACGGGAGTGAAAACTCCAACTGTAATTGTGGGTTTGTCTCTGTCTCCCTGTAGATTTGTTTGTTTTCGCTGCACTTAGTTTGAAGCTCTTATTAAGTGCGTCCTGCGTTATGACTGTTATACCTGCCTGATGAATTGAAATCACCCACATTCCACTTCATTATTTACTTTTTCTTTTTTGTAGGATATAGAATTTTAGGTTCGCAGTTTTATTTAAACGCTTTAGAGATGCATTCTGCGGTGTTGTGGCTGGCAGCGTTTCCGATGAGAAGTCAACTATGTATCTTACATGTTCGCTGGTGTATGATGTGTCTGTTTTTCGCTGGCTGCTTTTAAGCTGGCCTATTTATCTTTGATTTTAGTGTGTTCTTAGATAATTGTCTTACGTGTTCATGCTGTTCAGGTTTTATTGACTTGTGGGTTGATATTTTCCACCAAATTGGGGAAAATTTCAGTTATTTCTTCAAATATATCGTTCAGCTCCACTCTCTTTCCTTACCACGTATGTCTGTATGTACTTACGTGTTTTAGACCGTGTGGTATTGCCCCACAGGTCCCTGAGAGTCTTTATTGTTACTGTTGCTGTTTTAGACTCTACCTCCCTTTTTGTGTTTAACTTTGGATTGTTTTTTTTTTCAACGTTTGTTTTTTTTTTTTTATTTTTTTTTTCAACGTTTTTAATTTATTTTTGGGACAGAGAGAGACAGAGCATGAACGGGGGAGGGGCAGAGAGAGAGGGAGACACAGAATCGGAAACAGGCTCCAGGCTCCGAGCCATCAGCCCAGAGCCTGACGCGGGGCTCGAACTCACGGACCGCGAGATCGTGACCTGGCTGAAGTCGGATGCTTAACCGACTGCGCCACCCAGGCGCCCCTAACTTTGGATTGTTTTTATGGAACATTTTTATTTTCAAGTTCCCCAGTCATTTTTTCTGTAGTCCAATCTGCTGTTAGACTCGTCCTATGATTTTTTCTTTTAAGATTTGTATTGTTCAGTTCTGCATTGTCCATTAGCTTTTTCTCCTTGTGGTTTCCACTCTGTTGAGAGTCTCCGTTTTTTCACGCGTATCTTGTTTTGTTTGAAATGTTTCTTTTGTGTTTGCGACATCTACGTCATCTCTGGGTCTGCCCTATTGACTGTTTTTTCTTTCTTTTCTGGTTTAATATTTCTGCTTCTTTGCATTTCTAATAATTTTATATTGTATGCTGGACATTGTGATCCTGTATGGTCGGTGGCCTACGACACGTTGTGTTCTTGAAAGACCATTAAGTTTTGTTCTGGCAGCTCAATCTGTCCAAGGTCGGTTTGGGCTTTGTTAGGGCGGGACCTCAGGCAGGGACAGGACGGTTCTGCTTCCGAGACACGCTGTGCGGGGTGTTTGGTGTGGTCTGTGCCTCCAGCTGTCTGGACTGCAGTGTCTCCCAGCACCGTACCCGGCACTGTGCCAACTCCAGACTCCCGTCAGCTCGCAGCCCGTAGTGGTTCTGTGCCAGGTCTTGTCAAGTCCCACCCTTCGCGGATGCGGCTTCCTGTGCAACGGCTCAGAGAAGGGGTGTGCGGATTTCCGGGCCTCCCTCTTTGCGCCACGTCCTCCTTTGTGCTCCTAGACCCCTCAGTGGCCCGACACGACCCTGTGTTTCTTCCACCTTCTGAGACCGCTGCTCCGTGTCCTGGCTCCTCTGCTCCGTGTCGGGGCTCTCTTTCCGGTGCCGGTTTGGGGATGGCTCCAGGCAGGAAGCTGGGGCGGGGAGCTTTCCCACCCGGAGCCTCGTCACTTTCTCGGGGACGGTCTCTCTGGACAGTAAGCGAATGGACGGTCAGGGGCTCCGCACTGTGCTCTGTGAAAGCCTTCATGATACCTGGTGCGTTGTAGCTTCGATAAACGTAGTTCTGTTTTAACTGTTGCGGGTGCAGAGGGACTGCCCTCTGCTCACCGCTCACCTCTCAGGCTGGGGAGGGTGGACGTTGAAAACAGTGAGGGTGAGCACACTGGGCCACAAGAGATCAGCCCCTTTGTGTTCTGTATGAGGGAAGTTTGGTGATGCACTTCAATTATGTCATTCATTTACTCGTTTTTTAACTGAAATCACTGAACATCAAGCATGTGTGAGGCTCGGGGGCTACAGATAATGTCTTGTCCTCAAGATGCCTGGGTGACTCAGTCGATTAAGAATCCAACTCTTTTTTTTTTTTAATGTTTACTTATTTTTGAGAGAGAGACCGAGTGTGAGCAGGGGAGGGGCAGAGAGAGAGAGGGAGACACAGAATCCGAAGCAAGCTCCAGGCTCTGAGCTGTCAGCACAGAGCCCGACTTGGGGCTCGAACTCACAAACTGCGAGATCATGACCTGAGCCGAAATTGGACGCTGAACCGAATGAGCCACTCAGGCGCCCCAAGCATCCAACTCTTGATTTCAACTCAGGTCACGATCCCAGGGTCATGGGATTGAGCCCCCATTGGGCTCTGTGCTGAGCAAAGAACCTGCTTACAACTCCCTCATTCTGTCTCTCTCTGTCTCTCTGCTTAAGAGTCTCTGTCTCTCTCTCTCTCTGTAAGACATTTAAAAAAAAAGCCTTGCCCCTCACAAAGCTCTGAGACGGGGGTGAATGGGGTGAAATAAGGGAATAAGTAAGATATGTCCGCCCAGGGACCCTGTGTGAGGCACAAGCCTGGAGGGGCCTCAGCCAGCCTGGTGTGGGCATAGAAAGCCTCTGGAAGGTGTGGGTGCCCCCATACATGGGTCAGGCCACCCTCCTGTTGGGGACCCAGGCAGGACATCTCACAGTGAAGGTGCTGGGCCAAATGCACCCTGCCTGGGGGTGGACTGGCCTCTCAGGAAAGTTGGTGAGAGCCGGTGTGTCCCTGTAGCCTCATGTGGCTCTGCCCCTGCTGGCAGGAGACAGAAAACCACTTTGGTTTGACTGTACTTTGCCTCTTGGTTTTTGGGAGACGGAGCCGTGTGGCTTGTCAGTAAGAGAAGGGCTGGCGGAGTCCTTTGCGGCCCCCTTGGCACACCCCTGGGTGCAGGTGTGCAGCTCCCCCTTTCTCTGTCCCCACCCCTGCAGAAGTCACCATCAACCGCCCTCCAGCCCCACCCCGCTGCTCAGAGACTGTGGTGCACAGACCTCTCTCCGTCTTCCTCCTGCCCTCTCTGTCTGTACCTCTTTCCTCCGTGGTCCCCCCACCTCTCTCTGTCCCTCCTCATGCCTCTCTCTCCTGTCTCTTCCCATCTTGAAAGACAGGAGAAATGGAAGTGGAGATCTTCTCTTGGTGATAATTATTGAAAAGTTCAGTGCAGAGACAGACAGTGATGCTATGAGGAGGGAGAAGGGGGAGAAGATATTAAAATGCATGTGCACAGCTTGGCTTTGCAGCAGATGTTGGCATAATTAGAGAGGAAAAAATTATGAAATTAATTTGTGGTTCAATGTAAATTTCAGCGCTGGGCTCCCGTCACCTCGTGTGCACAGATAGACACACACACATGCACACACAGCCCAGCTGCCAGGGAAGTGGTAATTGTCAGAACCTATCCAGGGGAAGAGACTGGCATGAAAAATGGGGGAAGGGGCCGAGGGTGGGATGCGTCCTCTTAAAGGCACAGCCGCTTGAGGGAGGAGAATGCCTCTCCCCTGCGGAGCACACTGCTGCCCTCCGCTTAGGGTAGGCGCACGCACCGCTGGGCCCTGCGGGTGTCCCCGCACCCCCACTGCAGAAGGGGAGGGTGGGCGGCCCGGTCACATCACTTTGTGGCAGATTAGAAGGGAGAACTACTCTCTGCTGGTGGGGGGCCCAGCTCCGGGCAGCAGCGGTGCAGCTGGTCCAGGGGTTCGGTCTGTCAGCCGGAGTGGGGGATGGGAGCAGGTGGGAGGACCGCGGGAGCAAAGGCAGGGAAGCCGCGCGGTACAGGTTTGGTGACGGTGCGTTGTCACCTTTTGGGTGGTTCTAGGTGCACTGAGGGTGAATGCCCAGTGGGAGTCCCGGACAGAGGAGGGGGAGTGAGTAGGCATCGGGCAGGCCTGTCACTGGGCCTCCCAGCTCTGTTCTCTCTCCGTCCCTGTCCTGTCCGTTGTACGTTTCTGGTTTCCCTCCGTCACGTCGGCCCGTTGCCGGGACCTCTGACACCAGGATGCTGCCTCCTTTCTGGAGACTGCGCGGCAGAGACATCATGTCCCACTGCACCACGCTGGTGCTGGCAGCCTGGCCCTCCCCCACCCTCTTGGCCGGACCTCCCCCCTCCCCCATCCTGCCCTCTACCAGGCTGGGCTGGCTGGGTGACCCTTTGGCCTCAGTTTCACTCCCTGCCCCATGAGGGCTGGGCAGGGCCTTCCATCTGTACCCTGGGTGCCCTGGGTACGTCAGAGGAGGAGAAGGTGTCCCTGGAGGCCCCTGCCCTCCCACTAGCTGCCACCTTGGCCTCCCTTCACCTGTGAACAAGGACAAGTTATTGGTAGTACAGCACCCACCACCCTCTCAGTATATCCCCAAATCCAGAGGAATCACCCACAGCCAACTTGGAGGGGCTCTGACCGGAGCCTCGGACCCCCAGGGCCTCCGACTCCACCCCCCACGGACGCTGGGCCTTCCTGTCATCTTGAAGCCAGGTCATTTCCAACATGTCCCTTTCAGGAGCTCAGGAGTGTGCCCCGCGCCCTTCTTGAGCTGTTCCAGCCTGCCGGGAGCTCCTTCTCACCCCTCCCACCTCAGCCTCCAACACGCCTGGACACAAGCCCTCCACTGGCCCGGCCCATCGTGACCCCTGCGTTCCCCTGATGAGTCCTCATCCTGATGCATCATGCTCAGGCCTTCCTCCTCCAGGAAGCCCTTCCTGACCACCCACTAAAGGGTAGGCATTTGTCCCAAATTGTCAGTGATGTCTGTGCCCCTCCCTGCAGGACCACAAGCCTCTTCAAAAGCTGCGCGAGCTACCGCAGGGCTGGGCGGGTGCCCGCAGTCTGCTGGTTGGCTGCATCCTCTTGGGGAGCCCTGTCCGCATGTTCTGAGATTCATTATCCACGTCTCCATCTTTCCTTGACCCTCCCAGGACCTGAGAAGGGTGTTCACTCCAAGACTCAAGCATTGCAGTCGTTGGGTGCTCGCCCGCAGGGCATCCCAGTGGCCATTCTGCACGTGTCTGGCAGAGGCTCCTGCTTGGCTCTGCGGCATGGCCACTGGTCATAGTCACTGGGTGGCAGGGAGCCCCCCCAGCCCAGGCAGGTTCAGAGGAGACAGCTGGGTGGCCATTCGGCCCCTCAGGACTGGAGCCATCGCTTGATGGCACGTCCGTGTGGGCCCAGCGCCGTGCGTCTGCTGCCTCCTCTGGACAGGACAGGACTTGTGTGGGACTCCGGTCCCAGGCCAGAGCCTCTCCGGAGACCCTGATGAAGCTGAGCCCTCTCCAAGGTGCTGAAGCCATCCGAGCTGGGCCACAGAGTTGAGGGGGGGGGGTGTCAGCTTCCTGTCCCTGACGCCTCTCTGCAGGGCCAGTGGAAGGCTGTTGCTCCCTAACATTCTCCAGTCTGGACTCCTGAAGGGTGAGAAGGCAAAAAGACACAGGCCTTGGGGACAGACCGACCCATCCCTGTGTGTGCCCAGGGCAGCGCATCCCTTAAAAGACACAGGCCTTGGGGACAGACCGACCCGTCCCTGTGTGTGCCCAGGGCAGCGCATCCCTTAAAAGACACAGGCCTTGGGGACAGACCGACCCGTCCCTGTGTGTGCCCAGGGCAGCGCATCCCTTAAAAGACACAGGCCTTGGGGACAGACCGACCCGTCCCTGTGTGTGCCCAGGGCAGCGCATCCCTTAAAAGACACAGGCCTTGGGGACAGACCGACCCGTCCCTGTGTGTGCCCAGGGCAGCGCATCCCTTAAAAGACACAGGCCTTGGGGACAGACCGACCCGTCCCTGTGTGTGCCCAGGGCAGCGCATCCCTTCTCGAGCCCACTTCTCCGGCTGTCCCGTGGGGGAGACGCAGGGAGAAGGAGGGATGGTGGAGATCAGGGCTCAGGCTGCGGACAGCCGGGCTTGGGCCGGTCGGGGGCGATGTCTGTCTCTGGGGCAACAGCCATGGGACTGCCCCCACGCTGCCCCCTGCACTTGCCCCCAGAGCAGCGCGACGCTCCCTTCCCCACACCCCTCGGGCAGAACAGCCTCTGGATTCTGTTTCTTTGTTTCAACTCCTCCACATTTACTTCCTTCTTCATAACATAAATAAGCCCGAGGAAGGGAGGTTGGATCTGTGTCTGTGTGCATCTCGTGTGTGTGAGTGGGTGTGCCCACGCTTGGAGGCACGCAGGGAGCGGGGCTGTGTGCCGCACCTGCCCCGGGCCTGTGCGTGGAGGGGGAGTGTGCGGGGTGGGCCATGGGTCTGTGCGTCCGTCCGTGTGCCTGCCGTGCAGCGCGTGGACATGCGTGTTCCTGGGGTTACTCCCAGCGGCCCCCCACCCCGCTCCACTCCCCAGCTCATTAAGGCTCTCCCATTATTCTGACATTTGTGCGCGTCACGTGCTGGCAAGAAGTAATTTACTTAGAAGAAATTAAAAGTTCATTTTAATTGAGCGCACACTGCAGTATGCAAATGAGCACATTATGCACCCGACGCAGAGACAAAGCTATAATCAGCGCTTAACCCTGCACGCGCCGGGCCTCCACCCCTCTGCTGCCAGGGCTGAGCCGGTGGTGCCGCGGTCCCGGCCTGGCAGAGGGCCCCCGCCTCCCAGGAGGGGGCTGGCCGCCCTGGGACGGTGCATCACCCCACCCCCCCCCCCCCCCGAACCTTATGTGAACTCTTTCCCGGTGTCAGCAGCCACGTGAGCGCAGGTGCCCTGGGGAGAGACCCGGGCTCTGAGCCACCTCGGGCTCCAGCCAAGGTCCCTGCTGTCTGTGGGGCCAGGCTCACCCGGGCCCCCAGCAGCCCAAACCAGGCCAAGCACAGCAGCAGAGAAGCCCTGAGACCTGTGACTGCCACCCTGCGGTAGGAGGGTCTCTGGGTGGTGGGCGCTAAGGACAGACTTCCCAGGCCTGTGACCTGGGGCCTGCTGTCCAGCATGTGCACCAACCCCGTGGAGGTGGAAGGGAGGGCGGGCTCCCCTGGGGCCTGAGCGCTTAACACTGCCCAGGGTCTGGTCCGCTGAAGCGGGGGCAGAGCCCAGGGTGACCTGTGGGACCTGTCACACCATGCACGCCCGGCCCGGCGCCCTCCTGCTCCACAGCAGGCGCGTCCACCCTGCTTGCTGCCGTTTACCGTCGTGCTCCTGGAAGTTCAGGGGACCGAGTGGTGTGCCCGAGTGCTGGAGAGGTGTCAAGGGATAGGGCTGGCATCTGTCCTTGTGACCCGCTGGAGTGCCTGCGTGACCTGGTGGGGGGCACGGGACCCTCCTCCAGTGCCCGGGGAGAGACACATGGGCCCTGGTGGACCCCCGTGGGCACACACCTCGCCCCACACAGAGGAGCAGGGAGGCGGACAGCAGCCAGGGTCTCCAGCCAGAGGTCAGAGGGGAGCGTCTGGTTCCAGCGGGGTGTCCCACACAGCGCGTCTCCTTTCCTCATCTGTCAGTGGGGCTGGCTGTGGGGGGCCGCCCGCAGCGGCACCCAGCCCACGGTAGGCCCTGTGCCCCACTCGCTGCCGCGTGCCGCGTGCCTTCCGCCTCTGTGTCTCCTCTTGGCCCTGCCGTGCGCTCGAGGCGGGTCAGCACCTGTGCAGCTCAGCCCAGCCCACCCCAGAGTGGTGAGGGGCGGGGTGGGTTCCCGCTAGAGCTGTGCTCGGTCCCTGGGTTGTTGTTTTTACGTGGGATTTTCCCTACCTGTCAGACCTGGGATTGTTTATGACGGTGAAAATGAAGCTGGTTCACAGATGTGAGCTGACAGCCAGCTGCGGGAGGGAGACGATTACCTCCAGACCCAGCCCACGATGCCCACGGATCCAAACAAAGCAGCCATCCGGGCTCCCTCGCATGAGCGGAGACAGCAGGGGCCCGAGCAAGCTGTTCCCGCCCTCCCAGGGCACCCGCCCCACCGCTGGGTAGACCCCACTGACTGGGTTCGGTCTCTCGGGGGCCAGGGGCAACCCAGCCACAGCCCCCCCACCCAGCTGCTCTGCGTCCACATGCTCAGGGTCTGTGCTCTGCCAGCCCCCCGCCCCAGCCACGCCCCTCAGCCCTGCGCGGCTCAGCTCCCGAGTGCCTTGCTGTTCTGTCTGCCAGGCTCCCTGAAGGGACACGTGCAGGACAGGGAGCCTCTTGGACCCTGGGTGGGCAAGGACCTTGGGAGGGCCCCAGCGATCATCCAGTGGGACCCTGGAGGGTGGTTTTGGGTTCACTGGGCCTGGGTGGGCCCAGGGATCTGCATTCTCAGCAGGTGCCTCGAGGCCACCCTGAGAAGCCCTGTGGGCGGTACCGCGGGGTCCTCGGGCCTCGCCCTGCAGACGGGAGCCCTCCAGCAGCCCCACCCCCACACAGAAGGCGGCCCCTCCTCTCAACTCCCTGGGAGGAGGGCTGGTGGTGGACGGCCTGGGCGAGAAGGGGCGCGGCAGTGGGGTGTCTTTCCTGAGCTTCCTGGAGCTACCCCCCTCCAGCCCCAGCTGCCAGGCTGAGTCCCCACAGGGTGGTACCTGGAGAGCCGAGCCTCTGCACCGGTTGTGTGCTGGCCTGTTTCCGTCCCCCCTCCATCACAGCCACGTCCTGACAGCTCTCCTGAGTGGGGTGAGAGCCCCCCAGCCCCCTCCAGCAGAGGAGTCCATGGTGAGGGGCCTGACTGCGTTGGGGAACCGAGCACTTGTCCAGGCCCTGACTCACCTGCACTGGCTCTGAGGGTGTCTCGTCACCTGCGGGCCGCACGGTGGGTGCTCCGGGGCCGCCCTCCTTCGCCAGACCCTCTTCCTACAGCCAGCGGGTCTGCTTCTGGATGTCATCGTGTCCCTGATCCTGGTACCGCTGTCCCTCCCTAACCTCACCACACCCTGTGTCTTCGGGCCTCCTGTGCTGAGGGGCACGTCCCTGTGGTCATCATCACGGCCTGTGGCTGTGCAGTTCTGGTCATCGTGGGCTTCTGTGGTTCAGGATGTGCGTCACTGCCCGCTGGCACCCACCTTGTTAGGCACGGTACACAATCCCCCTGGGGTATCTCCTCCAGGCCGCAGGATGGCCAGCTGCAGAGCGTAGCCCTTCCAGGACCCAAGTCTCTGTGACCCCAAGGCCCGTGTTCCTGGTCCTAGTGCCCTACTGAGCCGGGAAGCAGATCTCCCATCTGGTGTGGGTGGCCGGCCATCCAGGCGCAGCCCAGCGAGTGCACCACTCACCAGCTGCCGCGGGTCTTGGCAGGGAGCAGGCTGTGCCTGGGTCCGCGGCCCAGTTCTCCTCCGTGCTGGCGGCCACGCGACTTCTCGAGGAGTCTACACCCCTGCGTGTGGGGTGTAGATCACCCCTGGTAGGAGCACCCTGGAGCTTATCTACTCCAGGAGGAAACAGCTGGCAGACGGTGGCTCCCCGGAGTTCCTGTGGGTCGTGGGGAAGGCGCTGTGATCGATTAGTGATGTCTGCCCTGGCTCTGGATGAGGCCAGGCCTATTGTGGTGCAGAGAAACAGAGTCTCTGAGAAGGGCCGGGGCCTGGCCTGGATTAGGGCCCTCCGTCCTTCCAAAGCTGCGGTTCAGGTGGCGTCTGTGCACTTTAGGAGATGCCGGGCGATGCCCTCGTGCAGCTGTGCTCCTAGCTGCCGTCGGGTGTGGCAGTGGGCCGCCCTCACCCAGGTTTGCAGTGTGGGGCAGGTGTGGCCCGGGCAATTTGTGGCTACTCGTCTGGTGTTCATGGGGCTGGGGGACAGGGACCGGCTGTATGCCCCTGTCCCTGCCACACTGAAGATGAGGCCTTTGCCTACAAGTCTCCCCCGGTAAACATGGTCTCTGGGGAAACTGGAGCTGCCTGGTCACTTCGATGTTCCAGACTTTTCCAAGCGGATGCCCTGCTGTCCTTTGCGTGGGGATTTCAGCCACAGCGCGCAGCAGTGTTGCTGAAGACAGGACCGTGCTGGGGGCGCCGGGCGTCCCCACTCCAGCCCGCAACCACCTGTGGAGTCGTTAGTGTCCTCACAGCAAGATGAAGGCTCAGTTACATGGTGACGCGGTCAAGTGCAGGGCACTGGCCTCGCTCTGCCTTCATCAGGGCCTTTCTGAGATCTCCCAAGCCCTGAATGCGACCAGAACAAAGGACCCAGCTCCCCAAACGTCTCCCGAGTGCCTCCTGCCCCCTTGGCCTTTACTGTCACAAGCTCCATCACTTGGAGGGATGTCCTCGTCTGCCTGTGAAAAGCCTTCTCCTCCAGGGCCCAGGGCAGATGCCACCTCCTCCAGGAAGCCTGCCTTGACCACTCCCGTGAAAGCTCGTCTTCCCTCTGACATTGGAGGCCTCTCTGTAGCTCTCCTCTGCCGCCCCTCAGTGAGTGCAGACTTGTCACCCTGGTGGGGAGGCAGCCACACGTACCCACCGCGGCCTCCAGCACTGTGCTGACGCGGGATCTGGTGTGCCGTGGAGGCTGTAGCCTAAATGACCAAGTGGATGGAGACAAGGGGCGGCTAAAAGGCCCAGGTATCTCCAGTTCCTGAAGATTGGAGGTGGAGGTCATTAGCAGACCCCCAGGAGCACCCGTCCCTGCACTGTCGGGCCCCTGAGGCCCCCTGTACGGGCGGCCTGGCCCCGAGGACTCGGGCCTTGGGGGGGGCTGGCTGTGCCCCACGCGGGCCCTCCCACACGGCTCCAGACAGCAAACAGGAAAGAGTTAAGTCCTCTGCGAGGAGGAAGTGGTAAACAATTTTCTCTCCCTCGGCTAAATTAATATGCAAATTCCTGCACCCCTCCACTCCCTTCCCCTGCCTCGAAATTAGCGAGGTAGAATGCTCGGGCTAATTATGCATTCAAACGAACAGGCGGCTTCTGGCGCCAAGAGGCCGCCGGAGGAAACTGACGTGTGTGCGTGCAGCCCTTCTGTGCATCTGGAGCCACTCTCGTGTGCCCCACAGATGTGACCCGGCAGTGACCGCGGCCACCCGGGCTCAGGAAGAGGTGCGGGGACTAGCACCCTCTGCACCTCCTGGCCCCAGGCAGGGGAAAGGGGAGAGGAGAGACCCTGCACACCGCCCCTCTTCCCCATCAGCCAAACCCGCAACCCACCCCGCAAGCACGCCCCCCAGGATCCCGCGGTCGGGACCGTGAGTGGGGGGCTGCGGTGATGGCTGCCATCGGGAGCCGGGCCGGGTGTGGGACAGCGAGGTCCAGGCTGTGGTGGACAAGCCCTCTCGCTGCAGGGAGAGGCCTCCATGCAGGACGGGCAGGGGTGATTGTGGGAACATCACCTCCACCCCTCTCGCAGCAGAGCAGTACTCACAAACCGTCCTATGTGTTGTGGTCGTAGGCTGAATCTCATCCCGGAAAGATGTTTTTTCTGCAAAGTAGGAATTCGTACAACAGGAGACGAGGGCCCGGAGGCCGCCTGGGGCCAGGGGTGAACAGAGTCGGCCGGAAGCAGATGGGTTCAGGAGGTGAACAGGGGCCACACCTCTGTCCCCTTCTTGAAGGGCTGGTTCCTCCCCCCGCCCGCGAGGTCTGGCCCATCCTTGCAGCCTCCCCCCACTGCCCCCGTCAGCCTTTGCTCCCAGGGGACCCCCAGGGCCGCTGTTCCTTCCCCGAACCCCTGGGGCCACTTCTGCTCTGCATCTATATGTGTTGGGTGTGGGGTTTGATTTCCCGGAGGCTGACAGCGTGCCCCGACTTGTCCAAGCCCCTGGCAAGCCCTCGCCCTGGAACGTCTGCTGACGAGCCAGAGTGGCAGGACGCCCCTGGGTGAGGGGCTCCAATGACTAGAGACCCTCGCCTCTCCCAGGAGGTTATAAGGACCCTGAAGCAGTCAGATGGGTGGCTGGTTGGCCCAGCCTGGCAATTTATGGTGGAGACAGGCCGGCAGGCTGCCCGAGGCCCTGAGGCCCTGGGTGATCCAGGGTCAGAGGAGAAAGGCCATCCCCGCTCTGAGTTTCCTCACCTGGAATCAGAGGTGTGACCCAGGCTCTGGAGGACACAGGACTGGGCAGTGCACGCCCTGGGTCCTGGGCCCAGGGCTATGGCTTGGGTCAAGCCACGTCCTCAGGCATTCCCTGAGGGCTCTAGCGCCCAGCACTGACCTCAGCAGCAGGCCCCTGAGCGCAGACATACAAATCCAGTAGAACCCTCCTCCCCACAGGGGAGGGGGAGGCCGGGGCTAGAGAAAGCACGGTGGGAAGATCCTGGGCCCCTCGGGCTGGCGAGGAGCAGCAACAGGCCCCCGGGCCCTCCCCCTCCCCCACACCTGCCTCTTTCTGCCTCTCCCGGGGAACAGCCCAGATTCCCAGAGCTGGAAGGATCAGGAGGGTGCACAAGCGCACGTGGCCCCCCAGCAGCGACAAGGATGGATGGAGGACGTTAAATCTGCACCGGGTGCGGTGGGGCAGGGATGTGTGATGGCGGCCTTCCCCGACACCCATGGCAGGCGCTCGTGAGCCGCATGGACGGCGGCCGAGGAAGGCAAGTCGCCTGGGAGAAGCGGTGCATCTCGGAGCCGCCAACATCTCTGCCGATCAATAGGGACCCCAGGCTCCGAGCAGCGGATAGCGGGTAATGAACAGGAGCAAGTAGACAGGCGGATTGATTAGGCTCGGGCTGGGGAGGCTCTTGAAGAAGGAAGGACGGAGCAGAGGTGGGGCGTCCATGGAGGGCTCAGGGAGAGGGAGCTGGGAACGAGGTCCGGTGCGGTCTGGCCCCGGGTGTATCTGGGGGGCCCGGCCCGTGAGCCAGTGTGTGAAACAGGGCCGAGCCACCTGCCCCACCACGTGTGGCCTGGGCTCCTGGAGGAGCGGACGGAGGCCCTGCCTGACCCCACTCCCGACCTGGGCGGCACTGTTGGGTGGGCTCGGCGATGGGCACGGGACACTCTGGGCAGGGGTCTCGGGAGGGGAGAGGTTCCCGGAAACAGCCGCCTCCCGGGAGATGTGAGGCCGCCCCTCATCGGGGCTTGTCCCTCTGACGGTGACGCATGGCCCCACTGATCCCCCACACGCGGTTGTTAATTCTGGCGCAGCTGCTGCCCCCGCCGCAAATTAACACTATTTGTTCTGCCGAACGTGTGTTATTCCAACACTACACGCATAGCTTATTACCTCGCCGGCAGCGAGGGGAGGAAGGTGGCCGAGGCTGGGGAGCGGAAGGGGATGTGGCCCCTCTGGTTCCTCTGACTGCACCCCCCAGCCCCCGCCACCCTGGCCCAAGCCCATCGCCTGCACGGGGGAGGGCACCGGCACTGGACCCGTGGACCGTGACCTTGAAGGACCGGCATCGTTCCTGGGGGAGGGTCCTGGCTCCCCTCTGCCCATCCTGGTGGCCACGCGCAGGGCTCTGGGCCTGCCGTTCTGGCAGCTCCTTTCTGCACCTCCAGCTCCCTGGCCTTGGGGGGGTGATTTGACCTCTCTCTGAGTCCCTGTGCCTGCCTCCCCAGCAATTAGACAAGACCCCCTGGGCACAGCTAAGGCTTGGCTCCATTAATGGCACGGTTACCAAGTGTTTCCCTGCCCCCAGAGGTGAGAGTTCTCTGCATCGCAGGCAGTTCAGTCCACCAGGGTTCAGTCCAGAGGCCAGGACAGGGGGGTATGGCTCTGACGTGGAGTCCCAGGCCGGACCCTCCTCTGTAGGTAGGCAGAGTGGGGGAGGGGAGGCCCATGGGCAGAGTCTCCCAAGTGGGGACCCTGAGAGCACGAGGGACACATGTTGCCCAGGAAAGCCCCGGGGGCAGGACTCGGGCCCTGGTGGGCACAGCCTCCCCGTAGCTGCCACCTGCAGACCCGAGCTTGGGGCCCGGCAGACCCCTCACGTGACTGTGCTTCCTTGCACCCTGTGGGGATCTCAGTGGGGATCTCAGGGGAGCCATTTGTCCCCCCCCAGCCCTCCCTGAGCAGAGGCACCAAATGCAGGAAGGCAGAGGATTTTGTTAAAGACCTGCCATAGGCCGACTTCTCCTTAGACCCTTAGGCCAGGAGCACAAGGACCCCTCCAGGCGGAGCCCTGCCAGACTGTCCCTCCTCCCTGAGCCTCCTGCGTTTGAGGGGTATGTTCTGTACCTCCAGGTGTGGGGTGCAGAGTGAGGCCGTGCTTGGGGGCTCACACAGCACCCCGGGCCCCCAACCAGGGGCTTTCTAGGGTCCCAAGCCCCTATCCCTACTAACAGCACAACCAGGTACTGACGCTTTCTTCATAAAGGTCGCTGGACTAGAAGGTTGCATTGGGCCCCTGGGCCCCCTAGTCCCCCATGAGGGGGCCCCTGGGGAAGATGTGGCAGAGGGGTCGTCTAGACCCCGGGTAGCTGATAGCGGTTGCCAGCTTTGGCTAAATGGAGCCTGGTCGGCACCCGCTGGTGTTTCCTGGGGTGATTTGGGCCAGGCACCGTGTCTGTGAACTCGAGTGCGGCTGGTCTGGACACCCCCTGCCCTCCTCTCCTCCAGCCCCACGGCCTTATCCAACAACCCAGCAGTGAGGACACACTCCCCGCGGGTTGTAGAGCACACTGGAATGCCTGGAGCCTGATCCGGGGAGAGGCGGGGGCCTCCCTGAGTGTGGGCAGAGGTGCTGAAGGGCCGGGACAGACAGCAGGGAGCAGGCAGCCAGCTTCAGGGCCGTTAGGGAGCGTCCATGACTGCCCGGGGCTCCCCAGGCAGCCACCCCGAGGGCCCTGGCCCGGAGCCCCAGCCGTGAAGCATGGAACGCTGCAGGGGGGGCCGGGAGCCGGGGCGGTGCCGCAGGCCGCCTCCCTCCAGGCCGAATGTGGGCCCATGGAGCCCCTGCCGCGCCTGGGTGAGCAGTTTGCAGGGGCTGGGGGCCTGGGGGCTGGAGGAGTCTGCGGGGAGACCGGTGAGGGCACAAGGCTGGCCCCTCGGAGGCTGGAGATGGTGGGCGCAGCTGCGTGCGCCCTGCAAGGGCCTGGGGGGTGCCCCGCGGGGCCAGCGCGTGGGGGGCGTCACGTGTGTGTGGCCCAGAGCAGGGAGTCCGGTTTGTGTTGCTAGACATCGTGAAGCCCGAGCTCTGTGTGCAGAACGCAGCGTACAGGTTTCAGCTGACGGTGACTGGATGGACAGACGACCGACCGACTTCCAGCAGGTGACAGAAGGGGCTGCGGTGGGCTCAGGGTCAGGGGCCATGAGACACCAGAGCAAATGACCGAAGGGAGCCGTAGACCCCTCTCCTGAGCAGGCACCTGCTCACGCCCGGGACCCTTCTGGGAGGCTGGGTGCCCCGGCTCACGGTCCCCTGCTGTGGGGAGCCCCAGAGGCTTCTCTGTTGAGAGGCAGGAAGGCTCCACGAACGTTTCATTATGGATGCGGTGTGGTGACCACCGGGAACATCTGGCGGGGGTCTCCGGGGAGCTGGGAGCCCGTGCAGGAAGCAGGGCTGTGAAATTTGGAGGCAGAGGGGCCGGGAGCGGTGAGTGGAGGTGCCGGCCTCTACTGCTGAGGGCGGCTCAAGTCTGGCCACCCCACGGTCCCTCCGGCTCTCCCTGCCACCCACCCTGCTTTCATGGACAGACCTGCCCACGTGTTGGCGGACGTCCTGGCCCGATTCTTCTTCAACCTCCACCGCGCTGCTCCCGCTGCCCGCCCTACCCGGCCCAGGCCCGTGGCCACTGGGACGAGGCGGTTGTGGGCAGGGTCCCGGCATCTCACTGTCGGGGGCAGTCGGTTTCCCACATTCCCTGCTGAGCCCTCGGACCAGGGATCACCTGGGTCAGGCCAGCACCTGCCCTGCAGGTAGGGGGGTCGGGGCCATCGCTGGAGAGCCCTGGGGGCTGGGGACGGAATGACCCCCCAACCTAGCCTTCAAAGTCCCAAGCAGACCTGCGCGAGCGCCAGGCTGTGGTCCCAGAAGATGTGGGAACGCTCTTTGTGCAGGATTGGTCCACACCCGCCTGCCTGCTGAAGGGGGCTGCCCACAACCACCCACGCTGAGGCTTGGAGACCGTGGGCCACCCTGCCAAGGGGCAGACCCCGGACTCAATCCCAGCTGGCACTCCGCCAGCCCTGGTTCTGGGGCCCCTTCACCCCCACGGCCAGCCCCTGCCCTCCGCTCGAGCGTCTGCAGGGGTCTGAGCCCCGCCTGACGCCTTCCGTGTCCACGAACCTGACTCCAGGTCCCGCATCCCCTGGGTTCCTGCACGGGGTCCCCGCCCCCCATGTCCCTGCATCTGAGCCCAGACCCTTGCTGCCCTCCAAGGGCAAGGCTGTGTAGCCCCAGCCAGGCTCTGCACGCAGCTTCTCCCACTCCTGCAGCCCGAGCTCCTCCTGACTCGGCAGAGCTGGGCCCCACCCCTGCGCAGGGCACAGGCCCTGCGGAGTGTCCACACACACCCCGCCCAGCACGTGCCCAGGCCTCCTGTGTGGCGTCTTCCTTCTGGGTCCGCACCGGCTGCTCTGAGCACCCCACAGGACGGCGTCCGGTTCAGAGCCCCTGCAGCGGCAGGGGGTGCGTCCTGCCTGCCCCTGTGCCCCAGATGTACCTGGAGACGGGAGGGGGAGGGTGCACCGTCTCCCTCCCCCGCCCCCCCCGCCCAGGAGGGCTGGCCAGGCACCCGCCCGCTGCCCTGGCCCCTTCTGCTCAGCACGCATGGCTGTCCCCACCAGACAGCTCGCCACCCCCCCGCCCCGTGCCCTTGGCAGCTGGGCTCCTTGGCACACACCCCCCCCCCCCCCAGGCTCCTCTGATGGGCACGTTTGGCTGCGGTCCCACCGCAGACACCGTGGTGCCAAGACAGCCTGTGGGGCTCTGGACGGGAGGGAGGGACGTAGACACGCTTCTCTTGGGGCCTCGCGGCTCCTCCAGGCGTGTCCCTCCACCCATCCTCCCCACCCCTGCTGAGCGCCTGGGTTGGCCTTCAAGAGGAAACAGCAGACACCCAAGGACGTTTGGGGACACCTTCCAAAAATGGCGCAGAGTGGACCTGGCCCTGAGAGCCAGCAGGATCCCAGCGGGAGGGGCCCGAGCACCGCGGCCAGACGCACGGCCTCGCTGGGGACCCTGGGCTGTCCCCTCAAGCCCCCACGCCGCCCAGCCCGCCCGCCCGCCCAGCCTTATTCCTCTGTGCAGGGAGAGACCCCTGCCACCGGGACAGACAACTCAGCCGCTGCATCTGAAACCGCGGGCCCTCGGGGCGGCGGGGGAGACAGGGCTGAGGGGGTCACCCGCGCTGCCTCCTGCAAGCTGCCCGGCCACGCGACTCGTGTCCACGCCGAGAGCCGGCCACCCACCCGTGAGCCCCGCACGTCGTTACCTGTGCGGCCGCCTCCGTCCGCCTGCTCCCCGCCGAGTCCTCCGTCCCTCCTCTGCCCGGCGGCTGCCAGCGATTTGCGGTGGGTTTTGTTTGCCAGTCCGGCCCCCGTGCCCACCGGTCCCCGGGAGGCGCCCCGCCCCGCCGCCCGTTCGTGGCAAGCGTCCACGTCCCCTTCCCTCCTGGCCCCCACGGTGCCAGTGCGGAGGCACCGGCAGGGACGGAGCCCGGCCAGCCTCCCGCAGCCGAGTGTCGCCAGGCGGCCGCTGCGGCTTTTCTTGTATTTTAAACACACACACACACACACACTCTCGCACACGCACACACGCCGAGCCCCCCGCCCCTGACAACACGCATCCCTTCTGTCGGGGAGCAGCCCCAGCCAAGAAAGCCGGGAGCGAGCAGAGCTGTGCCAGCACAGAAGCCGGGCCCGGGCTCGAGTCCCCCCCCACCCCCGCCGCCTCCCTCCCACGGAACTCCTGTCCGCCCGGGGGGGTCTCCTGACCGGGCGCCCCTCGTGGCCACACGCGGCCCCGGCCCGTCCCCGAGGGGAGCTGCTTGCCGAGCGCCGGCTGCCAGCTAGACGGCCGAGGGCCTGGCCTCCCCGAGCCCACGGTCCACCACGGGCCGGGCTGCAGGGAAGGCGCCGGGTGGGCGCGCCTGGCCTCGTGGGAGCGGGGCCCTCCGTGCGCGAGACGGGACAGCCTCCAGCCGAGAGGGGGCCGTGGACGCGGGGCCCCTTCCGTCCCCACGGCCCACGGGGTTGGCGGCCAGCAAGTGGCCTGGGGGGAGGGGAGCCTCTGGCCTGGCTCTGGTGGCTGCTCGGGGCTGAGGTCACGCAGACGCGCTCCGCTGAGGCCTGAGTGCCCGTCTGGGCCGACGGCCGCCCATCCTCGCGAAGCCTCCCTTAAGCCGTGTGTTCAGGCCCCGCCCTGCTTCTCTGTGTCTCCTTTTTCTCACCTTTTTCTCACCGCTGATTTAAGGACTCGATTGACGACTTTCACACCTTTCACACCTCTCCAGACGGACAAGGAGGAAGGGCCACTGCAGGACGCCAGGTGGAGGCCCGGTCGCCTCCGGTGCAGGCTCCGCCCGGAGACCTCTCTCCCTCCGGAACCTCCCTGCCTAAAGCTCTGCTCGTGGTGGGACAAGGCCCCTGCCTGCGTCTCTGGCTCAGCCAGAGACGTCCCTGCCTCCGTCAAGCCCCGCGTGAGCACATCACCCCCTCGGGTCGTCACCCCCCTCAGGTCCTCACCCCCTCACATGACACCTCTCTCAGATCACCGCTTTCTTTACTCCCCCAGGGCAGTGCCCCACCCCGCCCCGGGTTGCTCCTGGTGACTCGAGGGCAAGCCTCTGATCTCCAGGCTCTGGGTCTCCCTCTCCACAGGGCCCGGGCTGCAAGAGGTTCTGGAAGGAACGGCCCCTGAAGCCCCGCCCTCCTGCTGCCTCCTTGCGCTCACTCGGCTGTCCTCCACACACCTTCTGGCTGCTTCCGGAAGATTCTAGCAGCCTCTGCCGAGGTGCCGGCACTTCCCGCTCCCCTCCCGCCCAGCGCCCCCTGCGCACTGGCGGCTTGCTCGCCTGCCTCCTTAGGGGCCTTCCCTGGCCACACCTGTGTTTTTAATCAAAAAATCTGCATAACGTACCAGTGGCCCTTGAAGCGACAGGGAACTGCACAGTTCAGGCCACCGCCTCTACCTGTTCCAGACACTTCCGTCCCCGCAAGCGGAGGCCCGCCCCAGCCCCAGCCCGCCGGCCCGCTTTCCGTCTGGATTTGCCGGCTCCCGGTGGTTCACGTCGCAGAGTGTTGGATTCGTGGCTTCTCTGTGGCACGGCCTTTGCAAGGCTCGTCCACGCCGCGGTCCGCATCAGACCTTCCTGCCCTTTTTCAGGGCTCCTTGTTTCCTCCCTGCAGGGCGCGTCAGTGTCCTTCCACGTGGAGCAGGGCCTGACTCAGCGCTCCGTCCCCGGCACCCACGCCGGGCGTGGCAGGCGCCCCACTCCAGTCCCACACCCCACGGACGAGGGCACAGCCCCTCACCCGCCGGGCTCTGCTCCCTGCCGTGCTTCCCCTCCAGCGTGTGATGTGATGGGGGCGGGGTGCACCCCCGAGGCTGTGGGACCTGGCATCTGTGGCCACCGTGGCAGCTGCCATGTTGTCCAGCCAGGTGACACCTGCAGTCTGGGTGTGGTTGTGGGAGCCAGGCCCGTGGCCGGTCTACGAACGTCCCTTTCTCAGTCCCCGTAGGAGGGAAGATTGGGAGGGTCCAGAACAGCCTCCGAAAATGAAATGAGACGAGCTTTCGGGGACAGGTGTGGACGTAAGACCAGGCCTGTGGCACGGGGCAGGGACTGGCCCTGCGCGGGGCAGGGCCAGGGAGGGCAGGCCATTGGGAAGGCGGATGCGCGGCCACAGCCAGAGTGACCCCGAGCCCCGCCTCCTCAGGGTGCCTGTGTGCACAGCTGCGGAGGCTCGCGCCATGCATCCCCACCCCAAGCTCTCCTGGGGCTCCGGCTGTCACCCTGATGGGTGGGCTGAGTCGGGGGACCCCGGCTGGGCCAGCGCCTCATCCATCACTGGGGGCTCCTGGCGGGCCGGCCGCAGCAGCTGCCTGAGTGGCCTGGTGCGTGCCTTCAGTCCCTGTCACCCCAGCCTCTCCAGCCAGAGCGGGTCGGTGAATGGCTGGGTCACACCTGCCTCCCTTGGCCCCCAGGACCCTGGCCGGGCGCCACCTGGCACTGTCTGGGCCGCGGGGTTTATGGTGGTTCACCTGCTGGAGGGGCACTCCCAGGGCACCCTGGCTTGCCTGCTGCTCCCTGCACAGCCTCGCCTCTGCGGGTCACCCAGTCTGGGGCTGTGCTGTGGATGGAACCAGGAGGTGGGGTTGGGGGTGCTGTCTGGTGACCCCACGTGCAGAGACGTGTCAGCCGCCGGCCTTGGTCCAGACCCAGCTTCCCCAAGGTGCAGACTTTCACCTTCTGTGACCTTGCGTGCCTCAGTTTCCCCAGTGGATAATGTGCTCACAGGCTGGGTGAGGCCTCAGGGGAGCACTGGATACCAAGGTGTGAGCAGTTGCTAGCTTGGGTGAAGCACGCTGTTTTTACATTTGAGTGTCGGGTGGGCTTGTGGACCGTGGGAGCACGTGGTCTGAGTGTGTGTGGGCCCACGAGGGGGCACGCCACGGAGGTGGTGTGTGCCTCAGCGGGTGAGTGGGCGGGAGGGGCCCCCGGGTGAGCAGCGACGTGCTGGGTGAGGTGCTGGTGAGGTACGGCTCCCCCAGAGCCTCGGGGTGCCCCCGTCTTTCCCACCCGGGCAGGACGGGAGCGCTTGTGTTCATTGGTGTCCTGGTTTGCCCTGGAAAACTTGAGGAGGTGTCAGTGACAGGAAGCGGTAGAGACCGATGTCATCTCCTTTCCTGCCTTCCTGGAACACATGCTGCCAGCTGCTGCCCCGGGGCCTTTGCACATGCGGTTCTAGCAGCCGGGAAGACTCTTCCTCCAGGGATCCACATGGCTCGCCCCCTCACTCCTCCCGGTCTCTGCACCAGTGCCAAGTTTGCAAGGAGGGCTTCCCAGAGTGCACCTCCCACGTGGCCAGGCCCAGCCTGGGACCTGCTTCGATTTCACTGTAATGCTGCCCTCATGCAGTCTGTCTACTGGCTGTCTTCGCTGATTGTCCCCCACTCAACGGCAGCTCCGTGGGGGCAGGGCCTTTGTCCCGCCCAGCTGGAGAATGGGCGGCAGGTGTTGCCTGAAGAGTCAGGGGAGGCTGTGCTCCAGACAGGGTGGCTGGTCCCCACACACAGGGGGCTCCTCTGCCCTCCCTGACCCAGCCATGGCACCGGTGGGGGGGTGGGGGGGGGTGCGGAGCTGCCCTCCGCCCTCCGTGGAGGCCTCCACGTGGCTGCCCCGGGGCCCGCAGCACCGACCCCTGAAATGATGACGGGCCCGTCCGTGGGGCGCTTGCCGCGTTCCAGGCCCCCACCAGGTGGCCTTTACCTGTAGCCAGTCCTCCCGACATCCATTCCCCAGGGGGGCCGCCGCCTGGAGACAAGGCGCCCACAGCCTGACTCGGACACGCCCCCTGGGTGGGGCGTGTGCGCGCGTGCGAGCTGTTCTGCGGCGGGGTGCCCCCCGCGGCACCCCAAAACGCTGCCTGCCGGCGTGTGCCGGTCTCCGTGGCGTGAAGTCCTCCCTGGGTGGCAGACGTCTCTGAATGCGGAGCGGGGAAGAGCTGAGCGCCACCGCGTCCGCGGGCCGGGGGCACCTGCCTGCACGCACCTGTGCCCCCGCGTGCGCGATGGCGCGGGCCGGCTCTTCTCGAACGTCGACGTGAGTCTCCGAGCCTTATTTTGTGCCCGCCAGGACAGTTTCGCGGGCTTACGGTGCAAGGTTTCCACATCACAGCGCTGCTGGGGTTGCGCACAAGTATTTAGGGGTCGAGAGGCGTCACGTCTGCAACTTACTCCCAGCGTTTGGCAACGTGTGTCCGCGTGGGCAGAAAGCGATGAAACGCAGTAAAACGTTAGGAGTTGAGGAAACCCGTCGAAAGGGGAAGGGACGTTCCTTATGTCATTCCTCCACGTTTTCTGTAGGTTTGAAATAATTTCAGAACGAAAAGTTGTAAAGTAACGAACACTGTCTCCACCCCCCCCCACCCCGCCCAAAACAAGCGATGGGCGACGTCACGTGGACTTTCTCCTTTGTGGCACCGGAGTAATGCATCCGTGACCACGTCTCCTAATGGGGGGGGGGGGGGCGGCCCGTGGGTCTCTGCGCCCTGTACTCAGCCCAAGAGCAGGGGAAGCTGGATGTGGTCTCCCGCGTTCTCTCCGGCCCGTCGTCCTCGCGGCCACCGTGGGGGCAGCCGACCTTCCTCTTTCTGGGTTCTCTTGCTTTACCTTTATTTCACGTACTTTCTCTGGGTTGTTTTCTTTATAGTTCGAGTTAAATTCCAGTTCCTTAACGTGCAGTGTGACGTGGTTTTGGGGTATACGGCCGATGTGGCACTCACATGTGACACCTGGCCACGGGTGTCTTCTCACCTTGATCTGGACGCCCTTCCTCCCAGGTTTACCAACGGCCACGACCTTAAGTGCAAACATGTAGAGATGTCATTACGTTAGCGTTTAGACGTTTTGTGATGACAGTCTTGGCTGCTGTTTTGTCAGTTAGGTTATATCTTAAATTCTGTCTGGGAATTGGGACAACGCTTTAATTGTGAATCATTTATATTGTGGTCTGTGAGTCCTGCCTGGGTAACGTCTGAGGCATCCACCCGTCCTGGCTGTCCCGGCACCGAGGGGCTTCCCAGGACATGAGACCTGTAGTGCCAGGCAGACCGGGACCAGCTGGTCACCCTCCCCAAGGAGGCATTCTGCGTCACCTAAAGAGTGATTTGTTTTAGTACTTGCAACAAGGGAACTTGAAAAGAACCTGTTTCCTGAGTGTGGGGCACAGAGTTTAAATTTAGACCTACTTAATTAATTTAATCAATGACATTTCTCAGTTCCTCTCTATTTTTTTTTTTTTTTTTTTGCTAATTTGATTAGTCAAAAATTCAGGAAAGTGTGTTAAAGTGTAGCCACTGCTACTGTATCTGTCCATTTTCACATTTTGTTCAAGCCACGTTTGCCGGACATATTTCAGCATTGTTACTTTTCGCATAAAAGTTTATTATGGTAAAATTGATAAGCCTTTAGCAAGACTGACACAACGAAGACGAGAGAAGACTGGAACTGCCAACATCAGACCCCGGGGCCCTTACGGATGTCATCAAGGAATATTACAGAAAACTTCTCGCTCGTGCCTTCGACACCTTGGAAGAAATGGACCGGCTCCTTGAAAAGCACACACTACCAGGGGCACCTGGGGGGCTCAGTCGTTAAGTGTCCAGCTTCAGCTTAGGTCACGATCTCACAGTTCATCCGTTCGAGCCCCACGTTGGGCTCTGTGCTGACAGCTCGGAGCCTGGAACCTGCTTCGGATTCTGTGTGTCCTTTTTGCTCAACTCCCCCTCCACTCCTGCTCTGTCTCTCTGTCTCTGTCTCTGTCTCTGTCTCTCTCAAAAATAAACATTAAAAAAAAAAGAAAGCCCACACCACCAAAACTCAACCAAGATGAAAAAGACAATCTGAACAGTCCTACAGCCATTCAAGCAGGTCAAATTCGTAACCAAAAAGTAAACTTCCACTTTCCCTGGAGAATTCTATCAATAATTTAAGGAACAACGAACACTAATTCGTCTCAAACTCTTCTGGAAAACCAAAGAAGGGGCAGCATTCTCTGACAGATTTTTGAGCCCAGAATTTCCTGGTTCTCAAAACCAAAGACAGCAGAAGACAAGAAAACTACAGACCAGTATCTCTCTTGAATTTAGATGCAAAAATTCTCAACAAAATTTTAACAAATCAAATCCAACAATGTGTAAAAATCACTAAGCACCATAACCCAGTGAGATTGCTTCTACCTACACAAGGTTGGCTCAACAGTAGAAAGTCAACTGGGGCTCCTGGGGGGCTCAGTCGGTTGAGTGTCTGACTCTTGATCTCAGTTGAGGTCATGATCCCAGAGTCGTGGTATCGAGCCCCATGTTGGCTCTGTGCTAAGCGTGGAGCCTGCTTGGGATTCTCTCTCTCTCTCTCTCTCTCTCTCTCTCCCCCTCCTCCACACTCTCTCTCTCAAAAATATAAAATAAGCACAAGTAAAATAAACACAAAAACTTACCAAAACTGACACAAGAAACAAAACAGGAACCCTTAGAAGTCCTGAATCCGTTAAAGAAACGGAACCCTTCGTTAAAAGCCTTCCTGGAGAGGTCTGGCCTGGATGGCTGCCGTGGTGAGTTTGAGCAAACCTCATGGGAGGGACAGCCGCGGCCTTACGCCAACCTGCCCGGTGGGGGAGAGGCCCTTCCCGAGGGGAGCACGGCCCGACACAGACGCCCAGCGAGGACGCCCCCAGAGGGCTACAGACCTGCCTTCCTCACGAATCACTGGTGTATTTATAATACCTGTTGTAACTATTATGTATATTAGAAGCAAATGTGAGGAAACCGAACTTTAAAATCCCATACTACTTATAAGCACCCCAAAAGAGGAGACGCTAGGGTGTAAATTCAACGAAGCGTGTACAAGATCTATACGGTGTGTCTTCCGAAATGCCAAGGACAGAAACCAAAGCCCTAAATACATGGAGAGACGTGTCGTGTTCATAGATTGGAAGATTCAGCCAATAAAGATACCATCCGCTCCCACACTGAGCTATGGATTTAGCACAATTTCCATTAAAGCCCCAGCAAGGTGTTTTGCACACATGGACAAGATTATTCTAAAATTTATATGGAAAGACAAAGGACCTAGTTAACAACCATCCCGAAAAAAAGGAGAGTAGCTGTAAAACCTTCCCATAGAGCGACAGAGTCAGGATCGCATGACGTTGTGGAGGGATAGGTCAGACATCGATGGAGCCTAACAGAAATGGGAGCCACACAAATCTGCCCCAGTGATTTCTGACGACGGTAACAAAGCAGTCCAGTGGGGGAAGGGGCCGTCTCTTCAATAAACGGAGCTGAGCACGGGACGTCCACGGGCAACACTACGCACCATGACCTAAGCCTCACACGCTGTGCAAAAATTCACTCCAACTGTAGTTAGAACGGGCGGGTTCACAGAGACAGACATTGGACGTGTGGCTGCGAGGAGTCGGGGGGGTGGGCCCATGGCTGTGCAGAACCGAACGGTCCGTGGCTGCTCGTCGTGAACGTGCTTCACGCCTCTGGGGGGTGCGCGTTCAAGTGGTGAACTTTATGTGACGTGACGTGCATTTCACCCGAACACAAAAACGTTAACAAAACGGATCACGTTTAAATCCAAAATGTAAAACTGGAACGTGTTTAGAAGAAAACAGGAGAAGGTTTCCTAGGACCACGGGAATGTTTTCGTTCTTAGAATTGACAGCAAAGCACGATCCGGTCCATAAATGGAAAAAACCGATACATTGACCCTCATCAAAATCAACAGCGTTTTCTCGGTGAACGACCTCGTTAGGAGGCTGGAAAGGCCATCTGCACCCTGGATGGCGTCTCGGCAAACCGTGTATGTAGCGAGGCCTGGTACGCGGGATGCGCAGGGAATCCCTGAAGCCCCCTGCTGTAGAGACGATCCAGTTGGGAAATGGGAGGCGGGAACAGGAGCCTCACGGGGGAGCGTGGGGCGAATGAGCACAGAAGACGCCCAGCGTCGTTGGCCTCGGGGAGATGAAGCGTAAAACCTTCAAGGACCCACCAGCGTGCGCACGACGAGATGGTCACAACAGAAAACGGCGACCACACAGCAGCCTCGCGCCTTCCAGTACAAGTTTGGCGTCTCTGGCGTGAAACCCAGCCGCGGCGCTCTGGGGAAGCGAATGCTTGCGTCCACACTAGAACATTCTTAGCAGCTTTGTTAGAGCCCGAAACTGGGAACAACCCCGGGCGGCCTTCAACAGGGGGAACCCCGCTCGGTGCGCCACAGCCCGGTTCACAAGTGGGTTGTGCCGGACCAAAAGGAGCCAGTCCCGGAAGGTCACGTCCGTCGTGAGCCCATTTGTATATCATTCTCGAAATGACAAAATTATAGAAACGGGGTGCCGGCCGGGGGTTACGGAGAAGGTGGGAGCGGCAGGGCCCCCGTGAAGGGCAGCGTGGGGGGTCCCCGCAAGGGTCCAGGTGTGGTCTCGGCCGCACCTGTGACGCTGTCGCAAGATGGCACCGCTGGGAGAGACGGGACTCAGAGCCCGGAGTCTCCGTGTTGTTTCTAAAACTGCACGTGCATCTACAGCGGTCCCAACGTTAGGGCGACCGTCCATCTGCGGGGTCTGGCGGTCCAGCGTCGTCCAACACCGGGTCTGTGGCATCCACCCTTGCTGCCCGTTAATAAGAGGTAAGGAGCACCTTTCAGAGCTTCGTGCTGTCACTTTGCTGTGGCTCACACCCTTTGTCGAGAGAAATCGGTCCCTTTTATCTCATGTTCAGCTTTGTGTCGAATTCCCCCTTCAGCCCCGAAACTCGTGTTTCCCGGCCTAACTTGAAGTGTATCCTTTCTGATTCACTTTCTTTTAGACCTTTTCTTATAGACTTCAGTTTTGATTTTTTTTAACCAAATCTGAAAGACTTTTTGTCTTTTAAAAAGGAGTCGGATGTATGTATAGTTATCGTTAGGCACGCAGGGTAAGTGGGTCACCACTGCCGCGTCCCCCGTCCCCATCCCACGTGGCTGTTGAGTGTGTGTCTGCTTCCTACCGCCAGTTGCTGGGGAGATACTCTGCCTGTTCTCAGTCTTCTAGAGTCGCCTCGTTTTAATAGACGCACGTGCCCTGCTGAGTTGCCAATTGGCTGCATCGGGTGTGAGGCCCCTCCCTCCGTCCGCCCACGTGGGCTCCTGTTCCGCCACCCTCCCTGATTTTGTTGGCGTTTTAGGAGAAGGAGAACTTGCTTGGCTGATGTTTTAGCATATTAACTTTTCCTTTAAAATTGTTTATGGCGTTGGTGGGGGGGCACCTGGCCGCCTAGGTCAGCGAAGCATGTGATTCTCGATCTCAGGGCTGTGAGTTCGAGCCCCATGGAGGGTTTAGAGATTATCTGAAAATAAAATCCTTGGGGCGCCTGAGTGCTCAGTCGGTTAAGTGGCTAAGCGTCTGACTTCGGCTCAAGTCAAGACCTCACAGTTCATGGGTTCGAGCCCTGCTTTGGGCTCTGTGCCGACAGCTCAGAGCCTGGAGCCTGCTTCCGATTCTGTGTCTCCCCCTCAGTCTGCCCCTCCCTCATTCATGCTCTCTCTCTCTCTCTCTCTCTCTCTCTCAAAAATAAATAAACATTAAAAAATATTTTTTAAATGATAAAATAAAATCCTTTAGGGGTACCTGGGTGGCTCAGTCAGCTAAGTGTTCGAATTTGGCTCAGGTCGTGATCTCCTGGTTCGTGAGTTCAAGCCCCGTGTCGGACTCTGTGCCGACAGCTCAGAGCCTGGAGCCTGCTTCCGATTCTGTGTCTCCCCCTCAGTCTGCCCCTCCCTCATTCATGCTCTCTCTCTCTCTCTCTCAAAAATAAATAAACATTAAAAAAACATTTTAAAAAATATGTAGTAATAAAGTAAAATCTTTTAAAAAGTTGATTTTGCCATCGATATCCTGGTTTCTAACCACGTCTTGGTGATTATTTGGATTTGCTCCTGTATTGAGCTCTTTACTCTCAGATAGAGTTCAGTAGTAGAACTGTCCTTTCTGGTGGCATTTCCCCCAACTCCGTCCTTGTCAGCTTGCGGCTCGTCTGAGGCATAATTTCCGAGTTTTTCGTAATCGGGAATGTCTTCCTGATGGCAGGTCATCATAACATCTCTGTTCTATATAAAATCTCGGATCAGAATCGTTTTCTCCCAAAACTCTGGATATTGCCGCATTGTTTTTAGAACTTCTTATTTCAAGGGCGTGACAAATTTAGTATAATATTTAAATATTTTTCTGCCTACAGGTTTAATAGAATTATTTCTGAACCCTCAACGCTTAAGATACTTTTTCCCTCTGAGAATTATCTAAGGGTTTTTTCCCTTTCGTTAATTTCACGAGACGCAGACAAGCCGTCTCACCTTCAGATGGGATGAGTTTCTGTCACGTCACGGACGGCCGCTCTGTCCCCTGTTCCTGGCTCTCTGTGGGGACGCCGCCCACACAGGACCCCCGCCCCCCACCCCCGCACATGTTCTGTCTTCTCTCTCGCCGATCTCGTGTTTCTGGCGTGACTTCTGCAGGTGCACTGCCCTGGTTGCTACCACACTCGACAGTGTTATTGAGACAGAACTGGCGTAGGACAGAAGGCACGTGTTTAAGATGTCGGGCCTGAGTTTTGACAAATGCATTCAGGAACGGAGCCATCGTCACAACCAAGATCCCGGACGTGTCTACCACCCTCCACGCTTCCTTGTGCCTTCGGCAGCCCCTCCCTCCCACCATGTCCCACCCGGGGGCAGGCGCGGAGCCTGGGTGACTGTGACCACGTGCACGGGAGGACGGGGCCCGGGGGTCCGGGGCGCAGACAGCCCCAGAGGAAGGCATGATGGGGTGCTGTGGACACAGACGGGCGGGACCAGGAGGGTGAAAGTGCGTGTGGCTGTGGGGGCCACGGCGACAGGGCAGGTCTGCAGGGGATCCCGGGAGGGTCTAGGGAGGGTCCAGATACAAGAGCCTGAGGACGTTTTCAGGATGCCTGTGCCCTGGAGAGGCGCTGGACGTGCTGGCCCGTGGGTGTCCTCGCAGAAGCCACGTGGAGGACTGTGGTTAGCGCGGGGTGGACGTGAGTGTCTCTGGGGAGGGACGCAGCTGGGGACCAGACAGTCCTGGAAGACGCGGGGATCCTAGCCCGGCGTCGTCTTCACTTAACGGTGCCCCTGGCAGCTATGTGTTGACCCAAGGACAGAGCCAGGACTCCTGACATTAAGGGTCAGCTCTCTGTACCTGACGGGTCCCCAAGGCCCCAAGGTCTGAAGATGGGTCACGAGCAGCCGTGCTCTGGGCCTCGGTCTCCCTTCTGCGTCATGAGAAGCACAAGGTTTCTGAGGGATCCTCACCCCACGGCCCCTCCTGTGGGAGGAGACTTCTGGTTCTTGAGCCCTTGGGATCCTGGGGCGTCCACAGAGACCCCAGAGGGGGACTGAGCGGGAGTGGGCTGAGCAAAGGGGGAGGCATCAGTGCCGTGGCCCCCAGGTGGGATCTGGCCAGTGCAGGCCAGGCCAGAGGAAAGAGGAAGGGAGACTGGGCATGGGGAGGGCTCGGCTCACGGGAGTTTCCCCCGTCAGACGCCCAGTGGGGCCCCGGAAACCGGGGCTGACCTCCAAGCAGGCCGAGCGCGTGACTCACCCGGGCCCACCTGCCCTGGGTCACGAGACTGCAGGACACCTGTCCACGGTCTGGGGCCACGTGTCACCCAGAGGCACCCATGGCCTGCTGGGAAGGGAGGCCGCCCAAAAGCCCCAGCTCTGACCCTGGATGCCCCGTCTGCTCAGCAAGGGGCCCGGAGCTGGGGGAGGGGTGCGGGGCTCCCCCGGGGCTCGGGCCCTCCTGCGGACCCCCAGCAGCTCTGAGTCTCCCCGGCTGCACCCCGGCCCTGAGCCCGGTAAGTGACCACAGCTCGGCCCCGTCCACTGTGCTGCCTGGGGGTGGGTGTGGAGAACGGCCGGCGGCTGGGGTCTGAGGTGCTCCACGGGACGGCAGGGCCCGTCGGCCCCCGAGGAGCCCAGCTGGACCCTCCAGGCTCCTAATCGGGCTCAGCTGGGCTGCTGGTGATCCGAGTCCGAGACCCGCCGCCCCCTGGCTACATGCCCCTTCCTCTCGAAACCTCGGTCCCCGCATCTGCCGCTGGGAACGAGGTCCCCGCTACGGCTGGTGCGTCTGAGACGTGCAAGTTCCCGTCCCTTCTAGCCTGTATGGGCGGGCACTGCGTCGGGGTGGGGGGAGGTTCTCCCTTCTCTCCCCCACGTGGTGATTCAAGGAGAAATCATGGGTCAGACGAGTGTCTTCTGTGCCTATTCCGTGTGATCTTGCAGGCTTTACGCACCTCCTGGCGTGAGCCCTGAGCTTCTTTTTTTTTTTTTTTTTCAACGTTTTTTTTTTTTTTTTTTAATTTATTTTTGGGACAGAGAGAGACAGAGCATGAACGGGGGAGGGGCAGAGAGAGAGAGGGAGACACAGAATCGGAAACAGGCTCCAGGCTCCGAGCCGTCAGCCCAGAGCCCGACGCGGGGCTCGAACTCACGGACCGCGAGATCGTGACCTGGCTGAAGTCGGACGCTCAACCGACTGCGCCACCCAGGTGCCCCCGAGCCCTGAGCTTCTAGCGTGAGGATCACGACTGTGAACCCTGAAACGGACGGCCACTCAAAGCCCATTCAGCCCCTGTCCCCTTGTTGCCGGGGCCCAGGGCTCAGCGCCACCCCCCGCCCCCAGCAGGGTTGGGGTACCAAGGCCCAGGGCACATTGACCTTGGCATAGAAGCTCAGCTCTGGAGCCTGAGCCTGTGGGAGGTCAGAGGTCCCACCAGCACCCCCAGTGGCTGCAGGGAGCCAGCCGCCCCCCCCCCCACCCCCTACACCTCCGTGCATCGTCCCAGACAGGGGGAGTGCTTGTCCACAGCCCCCCAGCAGTTCCGCGGCCGCACCTGACTAGGATCCCACAGAAGGGTTTTCCCTTTGGCCCATGCAGGCCTCCTTCCAAAGCCCGGGACTTCCTGGAGGAGGCTGCAGGAATTCCCCTCGGGACCCCTGAGGATGGGCCACGGCCACATCCTGTGAGAGGGCTCAGCCTCAGCCCGGGTCACTCTGCCCTACTTCTGGAAATTTCTTTGAACTTGAAGGCATGTTCGCATGAGGCACTTGATTTGCTAATCACACACTGACCCTGCCTAGTGGCTGGGGGGATGGGTGGTGTCTCAGACCAGGACCTGGTTTGGGGTCCCCGGCCGGCCCCTCCCCCAGCACGTCCCTTATGTTGCCGTGGTGGCCTGTCCTCGCCCTGCAGAGGGAGCTGTCTGCTCCGGCTGTAGCCCGAAGGGGTGGTCCCAGCTGGCATGTATACCGAGCCTATGCGTGCAGTGCGGGGGCGCAGGGAGGTTCCGCGCCCGCCCACCCAGGACTGGGAAGTGAAACCCCTCCGCGCGCGGGCGCGGGGGCCACCAGGTGGGCTTTGCGAGGGTGGCATGGAGGCTGGTCTTCTGCCCGGGCACCTGGGTGGACTCGGGCGTCCTCAGAAGTTGACCCTGAAGGGCTGGGCCCTGGGGGGTGTGGGACAGAGGTCCCGCTCTGCCCACGTGCCACCAACCAGGCCGCCAGGAAGAGGCGCTCTGCGGCCGGGTGACCAGGGTGCCTGTGCACGTGGCTCCCGTGTCCCTGGATCCTGCGTGGCCGGCCCACAGAAGAGGGTCCATGTGGCAACACCAGCCGCCAGGCTCTGCTCTCGTCCTTACCCGCCCCCCCCCCCCCCATAGGCTCAGCGCTGGGATCCGACGCACCATCTGTGGGGTGACACAAAGTGAGTCAGGCCGCTTGTTTGAAAAGAATGACGGGTTTCAAGACGTTAACCCCGGAGCGCTGAGCAAGTGCGGACCCCGGGAGCCTTGCCGAGCATTCGGGCTTGCTCTGTCCGGCCCCCAGCCCCCAGCCCCCAGCCCCCAGCCCCTGGGAGGAGCTCGAACCACCCCTCACTCCCCGGCCAGGCTGGGAAGGCATTCTCAAACGAGGTTCCGTGGAGAACCAGGGTTCTGTGGACCTCTCCGAGGCTGCCTTAGGGGGTGACAGAGCAAAAGCCCAAGCCCGACCCCTATTGCCAGCAACTCCAACCGTCCAGTTCACGTATTCCTGGTCAGTGTTGTTTGCAGCAAGTGAATATTAGGCTTTCAACGTAAAAAATTGGGAGGAACGATGGTTCAAACAGACGGTTCAATATGTGTTAAAAATGCAAACCAACCCCATAGCTCAACACGAGGGAAACCGAGGCCCCAAGAGCAGGCGTGAGCTCCGGGGACACTGCGTAGCCAACCCAGAACCCGGGTCCCCTGCCTGGTCACTGGGAGCTGGTCACCCCTTGGTGGCTCAGAACCTGGCCGCATGGGCTCAGGGATGGCCCCCAAGTCGGGGTTTTGTGGGGGCATCCCTGCTGGTCTGACCTTCTTCAGGAGCCCCTCACACTGCCCATCCCCTGTGGCACTCACAGCTGCATGTGTGACCACTGACCGGTGTCCTTTCTGCTGGACTCTGTTGCTACATTCAAGGTGCCTGACGTGTGTGGAATCATCTGGGTGGGAGAGGGGTGGGGCACAGGAGGGCGGCATCCGCCCCCATTTCTGCCAGCCAAGGACAAGGAGCAGTGACTGGGAAGGAGCAGGTGCAGCCAAGGAGGGAAGTGGGGGGGGGGGGGGGGCGGAGGTCACACCTTACCCAGAGAGAATCTAAAAATGGGATCACTGGGACTCCTGGGTGGTTCAGTCGGTTGAGCGTCTGACTCTTGATATCAGCTCCGGTCATGATCCCAGGGTCGTGAGATCGAGCCCCTCAGGGGGCTCCGGACTGAGCGTGGAGTCTGCTTAAGATTCTCTCTCTCTCTCTCTCTCTCTCTCTCTCTCTCTCTGACCCTCTTGCCCGTTTATGCACTCTCTCTCTCTCTTTCTAAAATAAACAATAAAATAAAAATGTGACGGCTGTGCTGGCCAGAATTGCCTGTTCAGCCGGTGCTGACCAGACTCGCGGCTCGGGCCTGACCCTGCTGTGCACGGAGACCTTCCCCTAGCAGGTGCATGCGGGCACCCTCCCCCCGCCTTACCGCCAGCATCAGCAAATATTTGCAGGCCAGCACGAGACACCCACCATGTTCTAGAAGGACACACAGGGAGCAGAGGCCGGATCGGCCCTGGGGACAGAATTTTGTCTGTCTGTTGAGAGGAGGGTCACCCCGGGATCCTCGTGAGTAAAGCAAGATGAGGGGGTCGAGGAGGGGACGGCCTCTGGGGGAGCCGTGGGGACTGACCTGGCCGCGCCAGCGATGCTGCAGCCCCACGGGGCCCCGGAGCTGCCCCGGCCCTGGAGGGCCGTCGCCCCGGTGTGCCCCCAGCGCCACCATTCCTGGCAGGGCCGCGTGCGGCCAGACAACAGGCAGACGCGGCAGGCGGCCTGGGCACTGAGCACAGGTGCCGTGGCTCTTGGGTTCGTGCAGGGCGGCCGGGCCTCACCACGGCGGCCCTACGCCTCACCCACCCGGAGCTGGAGGCCACGGGCCGTGGCCCTTACTCCTCTTCCCACACTGGACCCGCCGGGAAACCGCTCACACGGGAGCTGCCAGGCACCACGCAGCCCAAAGTGCCGGCCAATCGTGGGCGATCGCCGGGTGCCGGGCACAACAGGAGACCCAGAGACCACGCCAACGCTGAGCTCACGCAGAGGCTGCCAGCCCCAGCCGCTGTGCTTGAGGAGCCCTGGGGGCCCGGAGAGGCCCTGATGGCAGCCACCGGCCAGACCAGCCCCGTCAGCACACGGGCCGTTGGCAAGTTCACAGGGAGCGACTCAGCGAAGGTCAGGGAAGGTCAGGGAGGGGATGTGAGCAGAGTCCAGCCCCAGTCAGCCCCAGGCTGTTCTCCAGCTCCAGCAGCTACTGGCTCTAAGGCCTTGTTAGGACCCTGTGTTCCCCAGTTCAGTTTTTCTGTCTGCAAAGCAGGTGCCTCCTAGGTCCCTGAGAGCAGATGAGGAGACACTATGCCCGTGCCAGGCACAGAGAGGGCACCCGCCCGACGCGCGTGCTCGTATCACGGGCACAGGTTAGCGTGTTAATCCTCGCAGGCCTCCGGGAGCCGAGGGGTTGTTACCTCCACTTAGAGGAGAGGAAACCGAGGCACTGAGAGATTCAGCCGTTCACCTGAGGCCATGCGGCTCATACAGACGGGAGCTGACAATCGTTTGATCTAGTGATGCTGATACGACGGCGATGATGGGAATCACGATGGTGCTGGTGGTGATGATAATGGTGGTGACGGTGGCCGTGATGACGGTGGTGATGGTGACAGCAAGGCTATCTAACACATAGCACCTACTCTGTGACCGGCGCTCCTGGTAGTCTGAACGCATCGCCTCATTTAACTCTCCAATTACAGGTGAGGACAGTGAAGCATAACGAGAGAGAAGAAATAACTCGCTTGAAGCTACACAGCCAGTCAGTGGCAAAGCAGGGGTCCAGCACCGGGCGCCTGGCCACACTGTAATTCAGTGGTGCCCGTGTGGCTGCTGGACGAGGAGCAGGCCACTCCAAAGTGTCCCCGCGCTGCCCCCACGTCACTCTCCTTTGGCTGTAAAAGCAAGGAAGTAGTAGCCCTGCAGTGGGCTTGAGAGGTCCACATGGGACTCACGTGGCCCGAGCTGATTGGGGGTGAGGGCTCAGTGAGCTACCCGTGGCACCGTTGTCACTCCGTGTCGTTGCTACCTTGTCCTGCCTGCCCCCTTGTCCAGTTCCCCGAGGGCCCAACTGTCTCTGCTCACAGCTTCCGTAGATGCACTGTGTTGGGCGAAGGACCAGCCTGGCCCTGTGGCTGTGGTGTCAAAGGTGCCGGGGGGGGGCGCTGTCCCCATCCTCTCTCCCGAGTGCAGGTGTCCAGGAGGCAGAGGTACCCGTCTGGAGGGACGGGACGGAGCCAGCCCTGCGCAGGGCACAGGACCACCCGGGGAAGGGGCACCGAGGCACAGAGGGGTCGGCGGGCGGCAGGGAGGCCACGAGAACGGGGCGCTTGTGCCGCAGACGGGCTGGCCTCAAGCCCACTCTGGAACGGCCCGGGGCGAGGGACCGAAACCGCTCAGCTGTCATTTTCATTAAATCTGCATGCCCCTACTGCCAATGCAAATGTGCTCCGGGAGTGTTCAGGTGGAAGACGCAAGGACGGGACAAGTGCACCAGGGAACCGGCTTCGTGGGGAGCCCAGTGAGGAGGGAGCAGGCTGTAGGAGCCCCAGGCTCTCGGCCGATGGCCAGTGGCCCAGCGCGGGGCGGCCCCTCTCCCCGCCAGCCTCTGACAGCCGCTTCTGCCAGGTAAACAGCGGGTGCCTGCTGGGAGCCCGGGAGCCCGGCAGGTGCTGGGATGGGCCGCGAGCCACCTTGCTCCCCTGAGGCTGCCCAGAGGTGAGCCTGGATGGGACACGGTTGACATCTTCCAAGGGACTTGCCCTGGGCCTGGAAATGGGGCGTTGAGCCCACAGTGACCTGAATTCAAAAATCATTCCAGCAGAGACAACCGGGAGCAGAGAGCAGGGCCCGGCCCCAGGATGGGGAACGGGAGCCAGGCCCCTGGGCGTGGCCGCGTGGAGGCCAGGCCAGCAGCTCTGTCTTCTAAGGGCCTGGGCCCTCGTGGTGGGCGGCTGGCCTTGCTGAGGGGCTGGGCAGGGCACCCCGGGCCAACGCTGTGCTCAGTGCACCTCCTGGCCCAGGCCCATGCTGAGCTCAGGATGTGGGTGGGAGCGCGGGTGAGGCAGAGCCGGGCTCTGGGACAGCCGGGAGGCCTCATGGCCTCTCGTCTCCCGACGGGACGCGTGCTCTGAAGACAGGCCACCTCCCCACCGCTCGCCCCCACGGCACTCTGGACCCAGGAGCTGCCGCCTCTTGAATGAGCCCCTTGGCGGAGGCCCCCTCCGGACCTCCCGGCTCCCGTCCACAGCAGGAGAAAGGGCCGTGCAGGTGTCCGGGGCTCCAGCTGTGTGGTCTGGCTCAGCTGCTCCCGCCCCGTGGTCCAAGAGCTCCCCGCAGCGTTCCCCTTGCCGACACCAGCCGCCTCTGTCCTTGCGGGTGCCTGGGCTCCACGCCGCCCATCCTGCCCTAGGTCTTGCTGGGGGAAAGGCTGTGCACCGTGCACCCTCTCTGATCAGATCTCAGGGTGAGTGTTACTTTAAAACACTGGGGAAATTAAGACACGTGCTGTGAAGAGGCCGGGCCCGGGCTGACTCCCTGTGGGTCCCGCTAATGCCCTTTGCACCCGTCCCCAGAAGCCCAGTGGGGCAGAGAGAAGACGGCCCAGGACGGCATGGACGGGGGTGGCTGCCGGAAGCTTCCTGAGCTCGCCTGCCTCCCAGGCCCCCGTGCACCCCGCCTCTGCTTCCAGCGTCCCCCGACCCCTGGCTCCCGTTTCTGCCGTGCTGAGGCCGGCGGGGAGACAGAAGGCGGGAGGCGATGAGGCGACGAGTCCTAAGGCTCCGCGGGACGGGGGCCCTCCCTGAACACGAGTCCAGCTGGTGGCTTGTGCTGTGTCACCCCATCTTATCCCACACGATGTTTGCAGCTCTTGCGAGCTCCCTCCCGGTGACCCCTGGCCGCCCTGCCCTCCAAGGTCGGCCTTAGCAAGCGTCTGGTTCGGGCTCCTCCAGGGAAGCAGCCGGCGGGAGGCGCACGTGCGTGGGAGCACGCTTTCCCCGCGACCCGGCTCGGCTCCTGCAATCATGGAGGCCAGGAAGCCCCCCGACCCGCTGGGTACGACGAGCTGGAGGCCAGCCGGGCAGGAGTGCCATCCAGCCAGCGCCCGAGGGCCCGGGAACCCGGGGGGCCGACCTCTGAAGGTGGGAACGCGTGGGCGTCGTGTCGCACGGGGAGCAAGTCCCCCCCTTTTCCTCCCTCCGGGCCCTCAGGGGGTTGGACGAGGCCCACCCACACGTACGGGCTCAAAGGCCGGTCCTCCAGGAAACGTCCTCGCGACCGCGCGTCCCCGAGCCCGGGGCAGGCTGGCGCACGAGCTAACCGCCAGAGCAAGAGCGGTGGTTGTGCGCGCTTCCTGTTTGTCGCACGAGATACCAGACGCTGACTTCATATAAATAGTCGTCCCGCTGCCTCATCGAGGACGGTCTCGGGGGAGCGGCTGCGTTTCCTGGAGTGCGCGTGTGAACCGCGGGGCGCTCGGGCCGCGGCCTGGACCGGGCTCTGGCTGCGGCCGCCTCCAAGCGCCGCAGGGCAAGGCTGGCTTGTGGGAAGGCAGCCGGCGGCCGGCCGAGTGTTCCCATGGAGCTGGTTTCGGCCTTGGGGACCCCTGGGGAGGGCCGCGGGTCCTGCGGTCACGCCTCTGAGGGGCACTGGCCCAGAGGACCGCGTGCCAGCGCCGTGCTCCGCTCTGAGGCCTTCCCCGCGGGGACATCCTGGCCATCCCTGGCCCGTGGCCCTCCGCTCGGGACTTCCCCAGCTGAGCACGGCGGCCCCCCTGCCCCGGCCAAGAGCGGCCTCCCAACCTCCGGTCCGCAGTCACTTGCTCTAGGCCGTGGGTAGGGCCTGGTTTCGAGCCCTGGAGGCATGGCAAGGCCCCTCGCGTCTGACCACCTGCTCATCCCTCCTCACCGCTTCCTCCCGGGGCCTTGCTAGTGAGGAAGGCTGACTAGCTGACTGGTTGTCAATGAGTCTGTCCCCTCCTCCCGCTGCTACCTTTGGGTGACTTCGACTGTGAAGGACAGAAAACCAAACCCAGAGTGACCGTGGCAACTTAGCTCGCCTAAGCAGAAGTCCAGAGGTAGGGCGGTTCCTGATATAATGAGTGCACTGGCTGGGATATGGCCCAGGACCCAGGCTCTGTCTGCCTCTTCCGTTCGCTCACTCTCAGGACGGCGCTTCCGTTGGTTACAAAACGGCTGCAGTGGTTCCAGACATCACATGCAGACACGGAACCCACCAGGGACACATAGGGGTTGCTTCTTCCAAAGCATCTCTCCTCGTCGGCGAGGACAGCGTTCCCAACTTGCACTCACGTCTCATGGACCGGTGTCGCTGGCAGGGAGAATGAGGCCACTGTGACTGGCTTAGGGGTCCCGATTTGCCCTCTGGGGCTGGAGGTCCGCCCCACCCCCCTTTCTTGAAGCACCTGCCTCTGGGGGAAAGTGCCAACGTGAAGAAAACCGGGATCCAGGGGAAAGAGGGAAGGTGGCGTGGTGTCACGTGGGCATGAACGTGACCTGCCGGAGCCATGTCCTGGATTTGAGAGCAAATAGGTAGACCGGTGACAGCAGCGTTTCCCCAGTCTGAACCGGGGACCTCCAGGCCCCCTCCTACTTTGCGGCGCAGATGCTTCTATCGAGGTCTCGTAAGGAGGAGGGGAACAGAACCGCACGCTTGCTGTGCTGCAGGCACAGGGCTAAGAGCTTTACGTGCAGCACAACACTTAATTTTGACAGCACCCCTTGGAAGCGGGCATTCTTATCGCGGGTAGAAACGGACCCAGAGAGGTTAATTCGCCCGAGGTCACACAGCTGCAGGTGACGGAAGCAGTTGTGTTCAAATCACCCCAGAACTCCGTGGCTTAAAATCCCACGCGTTTGTTATCTCTCACGGCCTCTGGGGTCAGGCGTGTGGGCGCGTCTCAGCCGGGCGGCCTGGCTCGGGGCCTCCCCGGCCGGTGGCCCCGAAGGTCAGCAGGGGCCGCCGGCTCATCTGGAGGCCCGAACGGGGCTGGAGGAACCACCTCCAGGGTGGCTGTTCCCGCGGCCGCAGACGGGAGGCCTCGGTGCCTCGCTCGCGGGCCTGTCCACAGGGCTCACGGTGTGTTAGCTCGTGACCTGACGTCCGCCCCCCTGAGCACCTGCTCTGGGGCCTGTGTGGAGGGGCTGCTGCCCGAGCCGCTGATCAACAGTGACAGTGCCTAGTGTCCAGGGGCAGCTGCGAGTGTCCTGCCATGTGGCCTCCTAGCAGGGGGACTGAGCGGGGACGAGAGGCCTCAGACACCAACCACACCCCCTCACGTTCTCGGGGGCTCCCTATCGGAAGCAGCAGCAGGCGAACAGCCTGGCGTGGAGGCCCTGCCCACCCGAGGCTCCCTCCCGAGGGCACCCCTCCTCCCGGGGTCAGATCCACGTGCAGCCAGGTCCACAACAGGTGGGACCTCCCTCTGGGGGGTGAGGGGCTCCCCTCCCCCCGGACACGGGCCTGCCGGCTCCGGGACCCTCAGCTCTTTTATGTGTGGGGCCAGCTCCCCACCAGTTCGAAGGTGCATGCGTGGGCTCACCGGGCATCGCTGAGGGCGACTGCAGGAGCTCCTGCCTTCGGAAGACGGATGCCTCCACTCCTCACGCTGTCCCACCTGCTTTGTCCACACACATAGTGGGGAATCCTACCGCACGTGCGATTTGGGGCTCTAATTTAAATTTTAATGTTTATTTTTTTTTAAGAGAGAGACAGAGTGCGAGCGGGGGAGGGGCAGAGGGAGAGGGAGACAGGGAATCGGAAGAAGGCTCCAGGCTCCAAGCTGTCAGCACAGAGTCCGACACGGGGCTCGAACTCATGAACTGTGAGATCGTGACCTGAGCTGAAGTTGGACACCCAACCGAGTCACCAAGGTGCCTTGGGTTCTATTTTTACGTTAGGATTTAAGAAAGTATGTTCGTGCTATCTTTATTCAACCGTAGATCATTATCAGTAATTCTAGGTTTCTGTACAGCTTCACTCTTCTCCTTTCATTGGAGACACAGCGTCTCGTTATTCTGGCCCCCTAATGAGTTGTATCCTGGCTTGTGGCTGTCGCGAGTAGCACGGCCGTGAACATCTCTGGGGACATAGCTTGTGCAGATGACTCATTCTTTATGGGAGTTGTTGTTATGTGGGGTGGAGTCTGATTTTAAGCAAAGGGGACACGTGTCGGGCTGTTCATTCAGCTTCACAGCCGTGGGGAGGAGGGAGGCGTGGGGCAGAGGGGGCGGGACGTGGGTTCTGAGCTCGAGATCCCAGCTCCGTCACTTGGCAGGAGCAAGGACACACGATGACTTCTCTGAGCCTCAGTTTCCTCACCTGCAGAACGGGCACAACGCAGCCCTTTGCCAGTCACACAGCTCCCTGGCCCTACTGCCCTCCGTCGCGGCTCAGGGCACCCACTGGCAGGGGCCCCGGGGCCTCCGTGTCTGAAAGCCTTCCGGTCACCTTGCCTGGCTCGATTCTTCAGGGCACGGGCCGTCCGCCTCAGCCAGCCCGGCGGCTCTAACAAAACGTCACCTATAGGCCAACGCCTATGACGAGAGTGCCGGCTCGTCCAGTGCCTGGTGACAACCGGCTACCTGGCGGGTCCCTGTCACCTGCTTGTGTCCTCGCTCGGCGGAGAGCAGAGAGGAGGCAAGCTCTCCCGGCTCTCCTCATCGTGGGCTCCACCTCACACACTCATCTGTCCTAATTGCCTTGCACAGGCCCCACTTCTTAACATAAGGGGCAGAGCTTCAACATGTGAATTGCGGGGGGACACAACCGCTCAGTCCACATGTCACACGGCACATTACTTGGTGTGTCTGTTTATTCACCGCTCTCTCCGCTTCCCCTGCGAGCGTGTAAGTTACAGGAGGGCGAGGGGCTCTGTCTTCCTCTCTGCGCCTAGAGCAGGCCTGGGGGGCACGGGCACCTGCACAGACACCCACCCGTCTGTCCCGTGAACTGCCAGGCCAAGGGGAGGCCGCGGACGCACTTAGGGTCCTGTGCCACTCAGGGGAGGGTGGAGCCGTGGTGAGAAGGATTTATGTGTAGACAGTGACCCCTTCCCCTCTGTGCTTGGTGGAAAGCCCTCCCTAGGGGGCCCTCGGTGTGTTTAGGGGCCAGAGGCAAGAACACAGCCACAGTGGCAGTGCTGGGCAGGGGCTGCTGAGGGCTCAGAGGACCCGTGAAGTTTACACGAAGGGCTTCCTTGCCCCCTCCCCCTTTAGAAATTATTTTACAAATAAATAAAAATCATTTTACAGTCTGTTTATCAGTTACACGGTTTGAGAGACCACCGTCCCCTTCCCGCCCACCAGAGGCAACGCTGATTACCTCCGCGTGCCTGCAGAGCCTCCGTGGTGCTCCCTGTCACTGCTCCTGCTGTGGACGCCCAGTGCTCATCTCTCCCACCACACCCGTCCCTCCCTGAGAGGCGGCCATGGACTTGGTTAGGTCAACATTAATGTGTGCAGCTACTGCTCACGGTGTAAATGTAAGCCTGTAGGCGCTTTAGGGAACGGCCTTCTAGAACACGATTTCTCTGCCGTGGCTGTACGTCTGCCCGTTTTCCCTGCGTGGATCACCACCCTTTCTCTTGATCGGTTTTCTGTGCCCAAACTCTGCCTCGATTGTTCGAATCTCCTCTCAAAGGAGCAAACACAGAAATTCCATCAGTTTAGGGGCGCCTGGGTGGCTCAGTCGGTTGAACATCCGACCTCGGCTCAGGTCATGATCTCATGGTTCGTGGGTTGGAGCTCCGCATCCACGGCTCCGCTGGGCTGACAGCTCGGAGCCCGGAGCCCGCTTCGGATTCTGTCTCCCTCTCTCTGCTCCTCCCCTGCTTGTTCCCTGTCTCTGTCTCTCAAAAACAAATAAATGTTGGGCGCTTTTTTAAAAGAAATTCTATCAGTTGCATCTTGGGGCGGGGGGGGGGGGGCAGGGAATGACCACTCCCACCTGTCAGGTGCAGGTCTCTGCAGCAGTGGGAATGGGACCAGGGGGGAAGCTGGGATCTGACTCAGGTTCCCACTGGGCCACTTGGCTGCTGCACTGGAAACAGGCAGCTGGTAGGGGGGTGGGGGCAGTGCGAGCGGGGAGACCAGGAGGAGGCTAGATCAGTAATCTGGATGTGAGATGAGGGTTTCCCAGGGCCCCTGGGGTGGCTGCACGGTGGCTGGTGGGAAGGGGCTGGCTCCTGAGGGACTCTGAAGGAGAAGTGACCAGGACTGGACGTGAGGTGGAAAGGAAGGAGGAGTCTACATGACCGAGATCCCGGAACAGCGGTGAGCTGGGCAGGCGGCAGGGGAAGTGTTAAGACAGCCCTCCCGCAGCTGAAACGGGGAACCACAGATGGGGGCTCAGAAACCACAGCCCTGGAGGCTGGAAGCTGAGGACCAAGGTGTCGGCCGACTCAGTATCTGACGAGGACCCGCTTCCCTGTTCACAGATGACCGTCTGGCTGTGTCCTTGCGTGGCGAAGGGCGAGGGAGCTCCCTGGGACCTCCGTTGTAAAGGCAGGAAGCCACTCGTGGCCTAAGCGCCTCCCAAGGGTCACCTCCTGGTACCATCCCATTGGGTGTTAGTTTCAACATATGCATTTTAGGGGGACATAAACACTCAGCCCATTAACAGGAAAGACCCAGTTCAGGTGGGCCATGTCAGGTGTTCGACCCTCTGGAACACACAAGTGAGACGTCAGGCAGCTGGGATCTGCGACCAGGGACCCAAGTCTGCGTGCACTCACTGTACCAGGCACTCTGTGGCCCTCCACCCAGAAGGTGCTCGTTGTCATGAATTTCTTTGATGATTTCTGCCTTCTCTGCTCTCCCTCCCCAAAACTACTGTTTTTCATATAGAACCTTCTGGATGGGCCCATTTCCTTATCTTTCCTCCCGGGTTTTCCACCTCCTAGTCTTTTTTTTTTTCTGTCTCTGGGGGATCCCCAGCCCCTCTTCCCTTGGGCCATGGCATTCTCCTTCTCCAGGAGCTCCCTTGAGTGTCCGGAATGTTCCTGACAGAGAACGGGGCTCCCCTCTTCTGCGCCACAGCCGGGAAGGTTTGGGCCCCTGCCCCTGGGCCCCCACGCGCCACCCCTGTCACCCTGCTCCAGGTCCCGCGCCACCAGTGTGTCCCCGTACCTCCTGCACTCCCAGGTCCCGCGCCCCCTGTGTCACCCACGCGCCACCCCTGCTCCAGCGCCACCCGTGTGTCCCGTGTCCCCATGTCCCCCGCGCCCCCAGGTCCAGCGCCACCCGTGAGTCCCCGCGGCCCCAGGTCCAGCGCCGTCCTCCCGGGAGGACCGACCGCAGTGACGGCCGTGCGCGATCCAGGACGACCTGCGCCCACACACCGCTGGACCGCACAGCTTGCGTGCGTTTGTTTTTTACTTTAGAAAAAAAATCACACGTTTCAGCCAAACGAACGGATTCTCGCCCCGAGTTCAAACACCCGCAGCGGTGGCGCAGCCGAGCCTCGTCACGCCCCGCCGGTAGCTACAGTTTTGAGACGCTCTGGTCCAGTCGGGAGCCCAGCGGCCGGGTGTCTAGTCCACCGACCGAGGTTACAGCGAACACCCTCCCGGCGGGCGCCTCCCGCTGTCGGCGCCGGGAACGTTCGCGCCCGGAACCCGCCGCCGCGGCGCCGCACGCGCCGGGAGGGTGGGGGTGGACGCGCTCCGGCGCCGGACGCGGGGTGCGCGCGCAGCCGCGGTTCCGGTTCCGGCCCGAGGGGAGGCGGAGGAGGAGCGCGAGCCGGAGGAGGAGGAGCGAGCGCCGCGCGGGCCGAGGTAGAGCCCGCCGTCCCCGGCCCCGCAGGCGTCCCCGCGCGCAGGCCTCCGCGTCCCGGCCCCGCCTCCTCGGCCGCGCGCCGCGGGGGCGCCTGGGCCGCGCGCCGGCGGCCGTGCCGAGGCGGGAGGGAGGGGGCCGGGCGCCCGCTGTCCGTGCTCGGCCTCCGGGCCGAGGTCGCCGGGTCGCCGCGTGTAAAGTAAATCATTCCCGTCTCCGCCGGGCCTGAGGTGCCCGCGCCCCCTGCGCGTCGTCCTCGCTGCCTGCTGCGTGCGGCGGGCGCCCAGGGTGCGGGTCCGCCCGGCTGAGCAGCCGGGCTCTGAGAGGCGATGAGTGGGGCGCCAGCCGGGGAGGGACGAGAAGTCAGCGGTGGGAGCGCCCGTCACGCCGGGGAATGGCTGCGTCGCCGCCCCCAGGGGGCAGGTGTCTGCGGGGGCACCAGGGCCGCGCTGCTGCCATTGAGCGTCTTGGCGCCTCGGGTGGTGGCTGCGGCGGCCGGCCGCCGCGAGGTGCGGGGCCGTGCCCAAAGGGCGGACCGAATCAGCCGGGTGGAACGCGGCCTGGGCCCGTGTCACGCCTCCAGGCGGCACTTTTGAAACAGTATTTTACTTCCTGATACGGATCCGGGTTCGAGCGTGACTTTCGCCCTTTGGGTTTTTTGATTTGACGGTAGCGGTCCTGGACGCACCGTGATGCCTGTTACTTAGAAATACAGACTTTTGGGTTCTGGGGGCCGTCGCGTGCGCTCTTACTCATTTAGAAAGCAGCCACCCTCGTTTGAATGCAAGTGTCACTCAGGAAGTGATTCCTGCTGCGGGGCCCCTGGGTCCTTCCTGCACAGACTGAACGCAGGCCTTGTAACCAAAGGGAAGTGAAGGCTTAGGCAGGTGCAGAAACCAGGGGGGAGGAGCAGAGGCCCCGGGGCAGGCCTGTGCTGACTCTGGAGCCTGTGCTCCGAGCCATGGGTGTGACCCCACCACCTTCCTGATGCCCCGCGGGCTTCGGTTCCGTGGGAGAGTCTGGGTGGTGAGCATAACCAGCGGCCTCCGTGGGGTCTCGGGCTGGGCTTGTCACCGCTGGAGGAACCTGAAAGCAGCGTGTCCTGGGAGAAGAAAACCAAAATGCAGGTTCCTCTGGTCTTTGGCCGGGATCCTGCCACATCGCAGCCCGGTGCCTGTGGCCATCTGGGGCTGGCTGGTGACCCAAGAGCAGTTTCGTGGAGCTGGGTCGTTGAGACAGGGAGAACCCGTGGCCTGACTGCGTTTACTTGGTGGCAGTGGCAGTCGAAGCTGAGCCGCTGGGGGTGGTGGAGGCCCTGTGGCTGGAAGGTGGGGCTGTCTTCCTGAAGGGTCTGTTGGTCCTTCTGGACCCAAAGGTGTCCAGGAGGATGACACACAGTCATCTGCCCTGGATAGAGGTATGTTTTTGCCTGTTCCCGTCGGGGCCCTGATCCCCTGATCTTGAAACTAGCCCTGTCTACAAGAGTTCATGACGAGTCATTTCAGGGTCACTTACGTGGGCGACTTAAAAGCCGTCTTGAAGTTCTGGTGCCAGAATAAATTAGCGCATCCTCTCTGGAGGGGACTCTGGCAGTATTTCCCCAAATGAAAAGTAATTTTTGCTGTGAGGCCCCCTGGTGAGCCCTGGGAGGGCCACGTCTCAGAATCTGCTCCACGAACTACCCCCTGGGAGCCCAGTACGTGCGCCCCGTGTCTCCTTCCCCGGACATTTGCCTTAGCTGCGGCGATTGTGGCCTGAGGCCGTGCTTCCGGGAGCCCTCCGCTCACGGCATCTGTCCTGGTCTCGCCGGCCGCCAGACGCTCTGACTGGTAGCGGGAGATGCCTAGTGTGTCACCGTCCACGCGGCCGCCGCAGGAGCTGCTTCATCGGCACCGATGTTTTCACGTCTGGACAAGCCTCTTACGAACCAGCAGTTTTAACTGAAGGAAAAACGCTGTTGTCTCCTTTTTATTTGCTTCTATCATTTTGAGAAATTAAAGAGCTATGGAGAGCTACAGACACCCTGCAGACCCACCATCCAAAACATGGTTCAATATTTTTGTCTCTTTTGTGTAGAAGAAAATAATGCTGCAGTTGGACCATCTCCACTTTTAGAAACTAAATGACATTTATTAGGCTTTTCAAACACTGGACTGTAAAAGTTGTACGTGCTCATTTCAGAAAAATTGGAGAAAATTGGGAAGCACTGAGAGGAGCCAAGAATCACCTGATTCCCACAACCCCCCGATCACCTGGTGTCTGCCTTCAAGGCTTCTCAGCTGCAACCATTTTCTCCCTCAGTGGCATTGCAGGACGCTTCCTGGCGGTCAGCACGCGCCCTCCACAGCTGGGCTGGGGCCCCAGCACCCCGTGCTCACCCTGATCTCCTTAAGCCTCTTCTGGACCCTCTGGTTGAGTCCCAGTTTTCCGTATCGTAAATAACATTGCAGCGAACGTCCCGTTTGTGCGTCGTGGTGCACGTCTCGAGTATTTTCTGAGGCTATGCTTTAAAAATACCACTGTGGGAACACGAGGCTTGTGTTCTCTGGGGCTTTTGGGGCTCATCTTGAGCTGACTGTGAAGTATCCTTTTGGGTGGCTGAGTCGATGCCCTGGGGCAGCCTGGCTTGTGGCTGGTGAAGCCTGTTGGGTGGAAGTCAGATGTCTGCCTCTTGGGGCCATTGCCCCGTCCGTCCCCAGCCCTGTTTACGGGGCCAGCCGAGGCCCCGGCGAGGGAGGGAGGGTGGGCTCAGCGCTGCTTTCCGGTTCTCAGGACTGACCCCAGGGCACGGGGTCCAAGGGCTCAGACTCCAGCTTCTCAGTGCCGTCTGCCCCTGGTGTGGCACAGCTCCTGGGACCCCGGGACACGCAGGCAGCATACCCCCATCTCCCAGTGACAGGGAGGCAGGAGGTGTCTGTTCTTTGAGGGCCTGGAGGGGAGACGCGGGAACAGATGTGGATGAACGGAAAGTGGCGTGGATTTCTGTGGCTGCAGTCACGGCCCCACGCCTGACACCCCCTCTGGTGCCTCCTGGGGACAGAGGTGGAAGAGGCAGCTGTTGGCGGCTGCTGGGTTGCTCCGTTCCTTAGCACCCCCAGCTAGCGCCCTGAGCACCTGTCCTGTGCTCTCCCGCAGAAGAGCCGGCCTCCGTGTGGCCCAGAAATGCCTGGTAGCAGGCTTTCTGTTTGCAGACTCTTTTCTTTTCCCTCTGGCCACTACGGCTAATAGAGAAGAATTTGCTAGAAGTGAGGAAAGGAAACTTGTCAAAGCTACCCTGCTTTGTTCTTCACCAGCTTACTTTCTCTCCGAAACTGGCGTCTCTGAAATGTTTTTCACATTTACTGTTTTCTCTGATTGAGCCCAGCTCTCTCCTTACCAGTTGTCGGATTTCTTCATAGTAGCAGACGTGCACACCCAGCCACGGATCTGCCTCTGACCCACGGGAAGAGGGCAGGACAAGGACCCGGAGAAGTCATAGGACACGGGGGCTTTGAACGACTGCCTCTTTCATCTGGAAATAGCGTGGGGTCCAGTATGTTTGAGAACCGACCCTTAGGCGATGGAGGCTGTGGACTGTTAAGGCGGACTCGCCCGGGGCCTCCGCCAGCAGCGGGAGCTGAGGGGGTCCCGAAAGGCCTGCGGTGCGGGCGGGGTCCCCCCTGGTGGCTGCTGGAGCAGGCCCCCCGCCAGGCTGCCCAGAGCCGCCCTGCGGAGCCCCCAGGCCGCAGGAGAAAGCCTCGGCCTGCCACACTGCACTGCACGGGGCCCCCACACTGCATGGCGCACCGCTTGCTTGCCGAGGGGCTCAGGGGCTCGCACAAAGCACAGTTCACACTCCCGCAGCCTGTTTGTTTTGTTGGGTAATTATAAAGTGTTGTGTATAATTTGTTTTTAAATTAAGAACAGCGAACAAAACCATTTCCTTCGTGTAACAAACAATAACACATTAGTCTTCCCCTGTGGCAGGGGAATGAATGTGAATGAAAGAGTAAAGCCAGGGTTTGTCAGGGGGAGAACTTGCTGAGCAGGGGGAGTGGGGGGAGAGAGTGGGAGACAGAGCATGGGGGAGGCGGCGGGGGCGCCCGAGCCCCTCCTGGTCTCCGTTTTGCTGGGCCTGCTGGGAAGGGGGCAAGATGTACAGCTTCTGTTACAGTGTTGTTGGACGGCAGGCATCCCGTCAGCCTGTGGCACATGCAGAGGAGCCCTCTGGGGTCCCTGTGCCTGTCCTCCCCCACCCCACCCTCCAGGGACCGGGCGGTGTGCGGTCATTGGTTGGGCTCATGCCTCCTGACCGGCTGTGGGCTCTGGTGGGCTTGGCTGGGATGGGAGGCTCAGCCTGGGGGCGGGAGGCTCTTCCGGGATGGGGGGGGCGCGTGGGCTGGGCTGGGCTCTGTCTCTGACTTGGGGGCTGGGCACCTTGGAAGTTTCTTTGGGTGAAGTAAGTCCGAGGTGGTTTCCCTGCCCACTGAGCAGCCCGGCCGCAGCCGAGGGGGGTTACGGGGCGCAAACACATCCTAGTGCGGGAGGTGCATTTTCACTGCCGGCGACCCAGAGCCCAGAAGGGGCAGAGGCCGCGGGCTGCGCCCAGGGAGGGGGGCACAGTGAGGGGCAGTGAGAGCTGAAGGAGCTGCGAAATTGGGGATTTCGACCCAGAGCGAACGGTCGCTGCTGGAGTCTTCCGGTCGTGCTGGTGGCAGAGGCTCCAGGTAGCAGGTGGGCTCCTGACCCCTGGAATTGAGCTGAACTTCAGCTCTAAACTGCGGTGCAGCGGAAGCAGTCTTGAAAGCCTGCGCCCTCTCCTGCTAGGTGCTGACGCCCCTGGCTGTCCCCAGGAGGTGGTGGCCCAGAGCCGAGCCAGCGGCCTGCTGCAGGAGGGTCCCCTCTCTGGGCGCTCAGCACAAGTGCAGGGGGAAGTCAGCCGGCCACAGCCCCTCCCGGAGGGCTCTTCCTTCCCCTGGCCCCGGGGTCCTGATTCTGACGGAGAGGGAAGAGTCCCCTTCGGCTTAAACCCAGACTGACGCACCTGAGACCCGCAGACTCACTTTGTCTGGGCCTCTGCAGGCCGCCGCGTTCCGGACCGTGCTCCAGGGAGGGGTGTGTGCGGAGCCGAAGCGCGGCCTGTGTGTGGGTTCCGGGTGCCCCGGCCTCCAGGCTGCGCCCGCGGGGGGGCACAGAGAACAGGTGCTCAGCGGCCCTCGGTGCTCCCTCCTCGTAGCTAGTAATTCTCCAGGCAGTAAGTTATTCGGGATTTACTTGAAGGGCCTTGAACTTGCTTTTCCTTGGTTTTTGCCTAGGTTAGTTGTTTTAGAAACTGCATTTTTGAGGTCCTTTAACGAGCGAGTACGAGGCCGGGGCCCTGGGCAGCGGGTCCCGAAGGAGCCGTGTCGCGGTGGCGTTCGGTTCGGGATGTCAGCTGGTGCCCGGGGGCCGGCCGACGCCATCTGGGCAATTCCACCCCCGCTCTGGCGGCGGTAACCTGTGGCGCCCTCTCTCTCCCGGCCCCGCCCCAGGTAAATCCACTTGGACGTTTGTGGGTGCGGTGCTGCCCCCCACCCGTGATGTCCCTCCGGCGCCTGCTCTGTGCTGCAGCCTCCCGGTGGCCGGCTCCCGTGAGATGCAGACGAGGCAGCCCCCTGCACACGGCCACGGCGGCCTGTTCGGACAGGAGTGCCCCCGTGTTCAGCCGGGCCCTGGCCTTCGGGGACCGGATTGCCCTCGTTGACCAGCACGGCCGCCACACGTACAAGGACCTCTACCACCACAGCCTCCGCCTGTCCCGGGAGCTGTGCCGGCTCCTCGGGTGTGCCGGCGGGGACCTCCGGGAGGAGAGGGTCTCCTTCATGTGCTCCAACGACGTCTCCTACGTGGTCGCGCAGTGGGCCTCGTGGATGAGCGGGGGCGTCGCTGTCCCCCTCTACAGGAAGCACCCGCAGGCCGAGCTGGAGTATGTCATCCGGGACTCCCGGAGCGCCGCGGTCCTCGCCGGCCGGGAGTACGTGGAGCTGCTGGGCCCGGTGGTCGGGAGGCTGGGGGTCCCGCTGCTGCCCCTCCCGCCCACGGTCTACGGTGCGGCGGCCGAGGCGCCCGGCGAGTGGCGGGTGCCGGAGCAGAACTGGAGAGACCGAGGCGCCATGATCATCTACACCAGCGGGACCACAGGGAGGCCCAAGGGCGTCCTGAGCACTCATCACAACATCAGGGCCATGGTGAGTGCTCGCACGCCGTTGTGCTGGGGCCCCTGGGGTCGGTCCGGCTTTCCTGTCCTTTTCTGGGGGGCCTCTCGCGGCTGCCCCCGTCCTACCGACCCTGCCGGCAGCACACGGCGAGACGTGACCGCCCGCCCCGCCACCCCGGGTGGGGCGGCTCTGGGAAAGGGGGCTCACTCGGGTGTAGGGGGACCTGGCGGCCCCCCGAGGGGCTCCGCGGGGCCGTGCCGCAAGCGAGAGACCGAACGTGCCCCGACACGTGACGTTGAGGGGTTTCGGGGAGAGCAGCCGTGAGGCGAATGTTCGAGATGCGTGATCGGCACCTGAAATGGGGCTTCTTTGGGAAACCTGAAAACAGGAACTCGTGGACCCCACATCTTGGGTGTGACTTTTGTGTTCTGTGGCCTCGGCATCCCTGGGAAACTCCCCAGCCGCTTTGTTTACCTTTAATTTACATCCTTCCTACTTCCGGAAACCGTTTGCGTGGA